>NW_015550320.1:1459-1948 GCF_001515605.1 Sinocyclocheilus anshuiensis | reverse complement strand
AAGCAGATTAAGGCCAATTCATCAGCCATCGACAAGAACAAAAAAAGCATATCTGAGCTTCAATCCCAAGTAGATCATTTTATAAAAGAGAATGCAATTCTGAAAAGCGCGTGTGAAGAGCATGCTCGCTACAAGAGAAGGTGGAATCTGAGGTTGACCGGCTTGCCAGAAAAAGATGACGAGAATGTCCGGGAGACGGTCATCGCGATTCTGACCCGGATTATTCCTGTGTCGGTGGAGAGACTGCGTGACACCGTGGATACCGTGCACCGGCTTGGAAAGAGAGAGAGCGCCGCCACCTCAAACAACGTTTCCAGAGTTGTCATCATTCAGTTTGGAATGAGCACGATTCGGGATGAAGTCTGGAAAAAATCTAAGGATGCCAGAGTCTGCAAAGATCTTCACATCAGCTTCAAGGAACATTTTTCCAAGGAGGACAAACCGTGCCAAACTGTGGCCGTTGCTGCAGGAGGCCCGAAGGAGGGGGAA
>NW_015550320.1:0-1413 GCF_001515605.1 Sinocyclocheilus anshuiensis | reverse complement strand
ATCTTACTCCCGGAAGCGTTTTTGGAACCACATACCTTGAGTAAACAAGGTTTGGGGTTAATTAACTGAAAGTTCAGGGGCAAGTTAACCTTGCTTTCTGGAATACACCCCTGGGGCCTCGGGCCTCATTTATAAAATGTGCGTACGCACAGATTTGATCTAGGTTACTCATTCCTGCGCATCTTTTCTGTTAACTTTACTGTTATATCTGTGCATTTATAGACTCTTTATTTTATGCTATCCTTGTTATCATTAAATGTAAGGGGACTGAAAAATAACGTTAAACGCAGAGGTGGACAATCCAGGGGTCAGAAAGTAAAAGTCCTGCCATATGTTTATTCCACCCATGAACTCAGCAGCTGATTTCACCAGAGGAGGAACCAAGTCATTCCTTTCAAATCACAAACGAGTCTCGAGTCATATCCCAAGTCCTCAAAGAGTTAAAGTTAATGAGATAATTAAGTGACTAATGAAATGATGATTGTGCATTAGTGATGAACACCTGCTGTTATTGAGAATTACAGAGGATCAGATGTTGATGTTTTATTGGTTAAAATGATGCCACCATCATGGAGATCAGTGTTTGCTTTAGTTGGGCTCTTGACCCTTGACTTCTCGTGTTAAATGTCTCTCTGTAACACTGCTGTTGGTTTTATAAAGCCGTGAGCTCAGCAGTGTACCATGAGTAGCTGTTAGCTGTTTCCATGTGATGTGATAATCATCAGACATTGATCTATTTAAATCCAAACTAACTTTTTTTTTTCGTTTTTATGTTCAGATTTTGAGTAACCAACTCTGTGAAACTACAGCATGCAATGAAAGTTTTGCTCTAATGGTTATTAAACGAAGCTTAAATCTATGTAATGCATATAAATATTTGAGTTCTTGTACTATTTAGACACACACAGACATCAAGAACCAGCATATGAATCTCAACAATGGTGACAATCAACAAAATGCTTAATGCTGTAATGCATGCTGGGTAACACCATAGTAAAAACTCCCATAATGCACTACAGTATGAATAATTATTCTCACCACTGTTGAGGATAAGTGTTGAAGTCTAAAAGCCTGAGCAATATAGTTCTTCTTTCCAATATTTAAGCATTACAGTGGCATTTGTGTAATAGGACTCCATTGCAGTTCTGAAATAGCTGAATGTTAGTCAATAAACCAAAGAGACACCTTCATGATGTTCATTCAAGTGGCTTAAAAGCAGAAAGTGCAAGCTCATCTGTTACCTCAAGCTTTTCGTTCAGTAATGTGCAGATGCACAAATGTTTGTTGTGAAACAATATTGCAATTGCTTAAAATCAAACCACTGCGAGTTTGCCCAGCTAAAGCAAACACTGATCTCCATGATGGTGGCATCATTTTAACAAATAAAACATCAGCATCTGATCCTCTGTAATT
>NW_015550319.1:423-764 GCF_001515605.1 Sinocyclocheilus anshuiensis | reverse complement strand
AGAGAGAGAGAGAGAGATGCAGAGCAGGGCGACGCGAGGAACAGGGTTGAGAACCGCTGCTTTAGAACATTGAGTTTGAATCTTGTGAATCCATTAGAATCGTTAGAAGACAGAATCGCGATTCATATATGAACAGATTTTTACGTGCACCTCTAGTTTTCTCTTCCTCTTCTCTAAGGCAGTGCAGCAAGGCCTCGCCCCCTTTGTTGCGTGTTCCCGGGGGCTTGGTTTATCTGGGTTCGTGACGTAACGGACCTGGGAAGAAGCTCGTTGTAGTCCCTACCAGTCGTTTTTGTAGGCATTAAACTGCCAGAATTTTAAAAGATGATATCTCCGTTTGC
>NW_015550319.1:0-221 GCF_001515605.1 Sinocyclocheilus anshuiensis | reverse complement strand
TTAAAATTACACCAGATTTTTTTTTTTTTTTTTTAGTTTTATTTAGTAATTTTCAGGAGGGTATATGCCATTTTATCACTTTGATAAGAAAATCCTACTTCCTGAAAATCCTAATTTTGACATGCTTCTTTGGTAAATTGATCAAGCAAACCTGCTGGAACATTATATCTGTAAAGAACCCTAACATGTCTTCCAAGTAAAGAGTAATTGCTGAATTTGTT
>NW_015550318.1:584-984 GCF_001515605.1 Sinocyclocheilus anshuiensis | reverse complement strand
GCTGCCGGACCCGCAGTCCGGACGAGAACCGCACCCGTTACACGGACGTCGGGCAAGGATGCCGGGCTGTGTAGTCCCTTCAAGCACGTGGGCAGAGAGAAGGACGAAACCGCTGAAGGGCCCCCACCCCTCGCGCCCCGGACCGGAGAGGGGAGCGCGTGTGGCCGCCGGACTCCGCCCCTTACCTGGACCCTTCCTTCCTTCCTGACCACTGCCCTTCCCTGCACGAACCCCGCAGCACGACGAGGACACCAGATCCCCTGTTTATTTTGGACACTTGATTCCCTTTTTTCTGGACACTTTGTTTATTTTCTGTTAATAAACTGCGTCTGTCGTTTGCTCCTCCCGCGACAACACACCCATTAACGTAAACTACGCCAGAGCACGTACACACCTCACG
>NW_015550318.1:0-192 GCF_001515605.1 Sinocyclocheilus anshuiensis | reverse complement strand
TGAAGAAACAAAGTCACCTACATCTTGGATGCCCTGGGGGTAAGCAGATAAACATCACATTTTCATTTTTGGGTGAACTATCCCTTTAAGTTAATTGAAAATGTCAAAAACGGCCTAAATTTAGGTTACAGGATTGCAAAATTTGCAAATTCAAAATGAAAAGAAAACAACATTTATTATATATTTAATTTG
>NW_015550317.1:0-672 GCF_001515605.1 Sinocyclocheilus anshuiensis | reverse complement strand
GTGTTACAACATACCCCATCTGCGCAACTGGAATTTAAAACTGGTACTGTCTTCAGATAGTTAGCAAAGCAATAATTAAACAATTATTTAAACTGATAAATATACTTTTTTTCTCTATATAATGTTGATATAGTAACTAGTAAATGCTTTAAATTTGGTTATGCTAGCATGTGAGGAAATATTTAAACCACATGTGTTACAACTTACCCCGCGTTACTTTGTGCCCCGCGCTCCCCTACTTTCTTTCCATTTCTCCTTAAATAGTCTGTCCGCCCTTCCAGGTCAAATTTCTTCTTTTGGACATGTTTAAAATCACCAGAAAATTGCCCCACAAGCATCAGTTACAACGCAGCTATCATGATATTATCCTCGTGCTGCTCGAGATTCTGGCGCCGCTTTAAAACGCGCATGTTAGGTGTCCCGAATCCCGAGGCGTAATATCAACGTAAATAAATGAGCCATTTGTTCCGCTTTAAATTCAAAGTAAAATATTGTAGCGAATACACTTTATTTAATTTTCAAAATTATGTTTTATTTGTTATTTTATAATATTGTTTAAATCATCCTGCGGGCTGGATTGGACACCTCTGTGGGCCGTGTTCGGCCCGCGGGCCGTATGTTTGACATCCCTGATCTAAACCATCTTAAAGCCTGCTCTTGAATACCTGTATA
>NW_015550316.1:0-508 GCF_001515605.1 Sinocyclocheilus anshuiensis | reverse complement strand
CGTGGGCGTAATCCCATTGAAACGAGGTGGAGGAGAACCAAACTGGATTTAGGCCCCGTTGAATTGAGGCGGAGGAGAACCGAACTGGATTCTGTATCCTCTCACTACAGTGTGCAGGACCCACTGAGACACGTTTGGCAGTAGTTTCCACGCTGCCAAAAAGTCTACTAAGGGAATCAGTCTCTCGAGACTGATCTCTGGTGTAATACGAGCAGCCAGCTCGGTGCCCTGTAATGGCGAACTGGCAGGGAACAACCGAACCAGCTGCTCTAGAGACCTCCGCAGAGGTGGCGAGCCTCTTAGCACCGCTACGTTCCCGGGCGGTGAGTGAGAGTGGCGCTCGCGGGAGACCGCTGCGCCCTGTAACTCCGGCAGGGTTAGCAGACCGATCTCCTGAGGGCACTGAGGCGAGACGGACACCGTGTAATGCGGTGAAACTTGCTCTACCCCAGAGGGGCCTGCTCTCATGAGCCCTGGGCCAGTGGCGTCAGGACTTCTTGGCCGAGGA
>NW_015550315.1:375-535 GCF_001515605.1 Sinocyclocheilus anshuiensis | reverse complement strand
AGAACAGTCTTTTTCTCCTCATCCTCCTCCTTTGGTTAGAGGTAACTGGCGCGGCCGGCAGGCTTGACAACGGAGCGGCCGGCGGGCTAGAGTCAAGTCAAGTCAAGTCACCTTTATTTATATAGCGCTTTTAACAATACAGATTGTGTCAAAGCAACTG
>NW_015550315.1:0-146 GCF_001515605.1 Sinocyclocheilus anshuiensis | reverse complement strand
AAGCAAGCCAGAGGCGACAGCGGCAAGGAACCAAAACTCCATCGGTGACAGAATGGAGAAAAAACGTTGGGAGAAATCAGGCTCAGTCGGGGGGCCAGTTGTCCTCTGGCCAGACGAACCAGCAGTTCAATTCCAGGCTGCAGCAA
>NW_015550314.1:0-492 GCF_001515605.1 Sinocyclocheilus anshuiensis | reverse complement strand
TCATTAAATTACGAGAAAAAAAGTGTTTTGAGAAAGAAACTCGTTCAATTACGAGGATAAAGTTGTGTTTCGTTGAGAATAAACTCATTACGAGAAAAAAACTTGTTAAATTACGAGAATAAAGTTGAAATAAAATGCTGAGAATAAACTCATTAAATTACGAGAAAAAAAGTTGTTGTTTCAAGAAAGAAACTCACTAAATTACGAGAATAAAGGTGTTTCGAGAAAAAAAATTGCTAAATTACGAGAATAAAGTTGAAATAAAATGCTGAGAATAAACTCAATAAATTACAAGAAAAAAGTTGTTGTGTTTCGAGAAAGAAACTCATTCAATTACGAGAATAAAGTTGAAATAAAATGCTGAGAAAGAAACTCATTAAATTACGAGAAAAAAGGTGTTTCGAGAAAAAAATTCGTTAAATAACGAAAATAAAGTTGAAATAAAACGCTGAGAATAAACTCAATAAATTACGAGAAAAAAGTTGTGTTTCG
>NW_015550313.1:677-1280 GCF_001515605.1 Sinocyclocheilus anshuiensis | reverse complement strand
GGGTACTCTTGTTTTTTGTTTGTTTGGTTTTTATTTATTTATTTAGTCATTTAATTTTTTTGAGAGTTCCCCTTTTTTTTGCTTTTGAGTTCAGCTCCCTAAACTGGGCGTGACTTTCCTTTTTTTTTGTTTTTGAGTTCAGCTCTCTAAACTGGGCGTGACACGATGCTTTCCGCATGGATTTAATATGGAATGTTACTTAAATATGGGAGCAATTGGCAATCCTACTTTGCATGTTTAAAACACTTACAGTAGATTATGCTCTTACTTTGGCCATGCATTAAATGCACTCCCTTGAAAGAGCGCAGTTTGCTGACATATTTACTTTAACTTCTCAGGTAATGTCCGTGGTATGATGACAACGACAGTGGTTACATTTAAATATATTTTAATTGTTTGATCAAAATGAAGGCATTGAAGGCATGTTTATTTTTATGAACAAATTTGGAGAAAAACAAATAAAAGTTTCCAAAGTCTAATGTAGTAGATTGCGGCCGTTGCACAGAGTACGAGTTAAATTAATATTTCTTCACAATAAAAGTTTACAATGTAGCCTAATAAGCCTAATTTTCTTTTAATGTAATAGCTTATTTTACATAAAAC
>NW_015550313.1:0-424 GCF_001515605.1 Sinocyclocheilus anshuiensis | reverse complement strand
ATTATATTATGAGCTCAAGATTTTATTACGTTTTGAGAAAATTATTACATTATGAACATTTTATTACAACAATAACGCAATACTTATTACATTATGTGCAATTTTTACATTATGTGCAGTTATTACTATGAGTTGCTACAATCACAGAAACATAACATTGGGAAAAACCTTTTTGGAAGTCAGACATCATCATTGGAATTGTAGCAATTGGTTACTGCTGGCAATGAGCCTCACTCTGTTACCGAGCGGTTACCGCTGTTACCCATGTGGTGTTGCCGCACAACCCATGAGTTACGCGTGCCCTCACCCCCTTTCGCCCTGTTTTGCATATTGTGGACGTTAAGGGCTGACGTGACGCACTCTGTTTGCCAATTTTGTAATTTTTCACAACTTTTACGCCCATCGGCCACCCAGTTTTCCACTC
>NW_015550312.1:0-977 GCF_001515605.1 Sinocyclocheilus anshuiensis | reverse complement strand
GAAACCATTTAATTTGCAGTGTTAACTTATGAATTAAATAAAAAACAATAAATAAATCACAACAAGAACAACAGAGTTTTTTTCTTGTAATTAAGAAAAAATATTTGACAAAATGTCTAAATGAATGCTGAATTATATTTGACAGTGAACACATCTCCACTGCATAGCCGCATACAATCGTTGGTGTCAGTCGCAAATATTAAACGTCTACAATGCATGGCGTGTGTTTCACTAGCTCCGTTCCCATGGACACCTTTTGTTTGATCTATTTCTGGATATTTCCAGCCTAAGACGTGTGATTAATCCATATCTAAAGCCGTGTCTACACCAAGAGAACCCATTATAATCAGTTGATGCGGTGACTGTCCACACGGGAAGTGGCGCGAGGCAACAAATCTTCTACAGTAACTGATCGCGAGGCGACAAATCTTCTACAGTAACTGATGCCTCCTTCTATCTCGAATCTTTGAAACATACGTTGTATATGCGTTGAAAGTGAAACCTAAAAAAACAGCGTGCATAAGAAAGCGATTGCACGCTTTCGCGAGCTTCAGCAAATGACAGTCGCCTCTCACTACTGCCATCAGGCAGACGCTACAAAAGCATCAGGGCCCGCACCAGTCAGCTGCGGGACAGCTTCTTCCCTCAGGCCATCAGACTGCTAAACTACAACTGATGCACTACAACTGTTGCACAAATATATCATTAATATAACAATACAACATACACATACACATTATATATACTATGTATATGCCTACCATAAGTCAATTTCCTGATGTTACGTATATTATGTTTTACGTATTGTATTGTCAGTGCTAATGGCAGTACTGTCTGTGTATATATGTATGTCTATTCATCTGTTATATATACAACACTGTGCATATCTGTACATACGTGTACATTGTATATAGTATTAAGTGCTACTTAGTAGTCACTATCTGTTTGTCAAGTGCTGAAATGTCACCTTATAGAAT
>NW_015550311.1:602-1348 GCF_001515605.1 Sinocyclocheilus anshuiensis | reverse complement strand
TCCTGGCTGAAGCACATTTGTTTCAATCTATAAGAATAATCAGCCGCCCTACATTACCAGTCAAAAGTTTTTGAAGAGTAAGATTTTTTTTTAAGAATTCTCTTCTGCTCACCAAGTCTGCATTTATTTGTTCCAAAGTACAGCAAAAACAGTAAAATTTAGAAATATTTTCTATTTGAATATATTTTAAAATGTAATTTATTCCTGTGGTGTAAAGCTGAATTTTCAGCATCATTACTCCTGGCTTCAGAGTCACGTGATCCTTCAGAAATCATTCTAATATGTAGTATAAAAAGGGAAAGGGATGAAGTTTCCCAGGATTCTTTGATGGGTAGGGCCGGCTCCCGTCACGTCTGCCAAGCCAGAGCTTGCTCACGTCATGCCGGCACCTCAAGAGATTCTTCACAACATGGCCGCCATTCAAGAGCTTCATCGCAAGATGGCCGCCACACAAGAGTCTCTTCACAAAATGGCCGCCCTTCTAGAGTCTCGTCACATCTTAACTGATCTTCCAGAGTCTCGTAACAACATGGCCGCCATTTCAGAGTCTGCTCACATTAAGCCTGAGTCCCCGGCCAAGATGGCCACCACTCCTGAGTCCCCGGCCAAGATGGCCACCACTCCTGAGTCCCCGGCCAAGATGGCCGCCACGCCTGAGTCGGACGCGGAGCTTGGGCCAAGACTGAAAAGACTGATAGCTAGCGTGATGGACTTACCTCTGATGTCGGTGCGAGCTGCAGGCATCC
>NW_015550311.1:0-168 GCF_001515605.1 Sinocyclocheilus anshuiensis | reverse complement strand
GCCTGCCCTGTCACAGCCATGGAGCCCGTCCATGAACTCACTGTCTGCTCTGTCATGACTATGGAGGCCGTTCATGAACTCACTGTCTGTCCTGTCACTGCCATGTAGGCCGTTCATGAACTCATTGTCTGTCCTGTCACAGCCATGGAGGCCGTTCTTGAACTCACT
>NW_015550310.1:0-522 GCF_001515605.1 Sinocyclocheilus anshuiensis | reverse complement strand
AACACAAACAGAAAAACAAAATGGAGGAGAGCCTTCCTCTCCCAATTGGAGCCAAACACTTCCTGTACACCAGCAACTCACTAGCGCCCTCAGGGTGGTATGGCCGCAAGCGGGGACTACCACAAAGAGTGGGCTATTTAAAGATCAGCCACTCTACAGGCCAGTGTAGGTCTATCCCCCCACCGCACGAGCTGTTTGAGGCTTCAACAAACCCAGACTTCACACACTCCTTCGCCACAATTTTCCAAACAATGTGAGAAAAACAAAAACACAAAACCTCCTTCTTCCGCTTTGCTTCTCTTGCTCTACCGCTTCCTGTCACCACTAGCGCCCTCTGGTGCAGACAGGGTGGTATGGCCGTAAGCAAGGACTGTCACAAAGAGTGAGCTATTTAAAGATCAACCACTCTATAGGCCAGTGTATTAGATAAGTAGTGAAGAAAACGTTAAAGGTTACAGCACCTGGCATTACCAGGCGGTCTCCCATCCAAGTACTAAGCACGCCCAACCCTGCTTAGCTTCC
>NW_015550309.1:0-482 GCF_001515605.1 Sinocyclocheilus anshuiensis | reverse complement strand
CTCAGAAATGTTCATGCAATCATGCTGCATGTATCAGAAGTTCTGCGCTCCGACACTACCCGCGCCCGAACTACATGCGCACCGCGTCCGAGCCCAACTGAACCGCGCTCAGGCCCACCTCTTCCAACCGAGCCTGGGCCGGCTAAACGAACCGCGCCCGAGCGCAGCACGGAGTGATCACACTAGTCAAACGAACCGGACTTTGGGGGTCGAATGCACTTGGGCACGGTTAAGATTGCCTAGTGTGAGTACACCCTATTTATTCTAGTACACAATTATTCTCCCGCATCCCGCACACACGAGTATTGCCCATCAGGTGTTGTCCCGCGCCGAACTCTGCTACGTTGGGTCCCGCAATAGTGCAGGTCTCTACTCGGAAAGCGCCTGTTATAATGTTATGATCTGTTATAATGTTATGTTTCTATAACAAACTATATAATATTTTCTATAAAAACGTTAATGCCCTGGCAGTGGCAAATAGC
>NW_015550308.1:0-548 GCF_001515605.1 Sinocyclocheilus anshuiensis | reverse complement strand
TATTCTGAGTTGCATCATTTTTATTCATTTTGAGGAATACTGAATTAAGTTTATTAAAAAAGGAATTATTTCAGGACACTGAAACATGATAAAACGCTTTTAATCCTTATACCATATTTAAATCATAAAATCAATATAGATACTAAGATCATTTCAGATTTCCCTGTCCAGTGCAATAATGTGTTTTGGTAAAAGTCAGTAATTTTCTGTTCGTTGTTAATTATTACACAACACACTGCCTGAAGGAACCAACCTGAAACCAAACACTTTCAGCATGCTTCAGCAATTTCTCAGATAAGGAAAAAAGGAACTAGATCAAAATGTCTCATGCCACACGTTCTCGTGAGAATATGTTTAAGTACTCAGGCACTGCTGACAAAAAGTTGTCAAGTTTCAAGCTGTCAAATATATATCGATGCTGTAGGATTCCGATCACGAACAGACACTGATATGCCATGGAATCAACCATCATGAGGTCCATCCTTCGGATGAGACGTTAAACCGAGGTCCTTACTCTCTGTGGTCATTAAAAATCCCAGGATGTCTTT
>NW_015550307.1:420-695 GCF_001515605.1 Sinocyclocheilus anshuiensis | reverse complement strand
TAGTATTTATAAGTATTACATATTATATATTTGCAGCTTTGTGTGCGTCTTATCATTGATGGCGCAGAAGCACTTTTTTGCCGTTACTGCCGTACTGAAGTTTTTATGGCATACTACACACATACACTAGGGTGACCATATTTTAGTTTTCCAAAAAGAGGACAGTGGATGCGGGCTGGCGCACAAAACTTAAAGGCACAATATGTAAAAAATTTTTATTAAAATATCCAAAAACCACTAGAACAGTGTTATATATTTTGCTGACTTGTGTGCTT
>NW_015550307.1:0-264 GCF_001515605.1 Sinocyclocheilus anshuiensis | reverse complement strand
GACAAACCATGTGCCAATCTATTAATCAACACCATTGCTGTGTATTTTCTCCTTAAAACTGTAGTTTCCCAAAGGCTGACCCAGAAATATGGTTTGAAACAGCCCTCGGTTTGCTACGTCACAAACCCATAACCAATCACGTCAAGGGATCAATTCCTATCACTAGCATGCAAAATATACCAATACCAGCACAACACCAAAAATAAATTAGACCAAAAGACCCATGAAGCTGTGGTTTAATGTGAATTTAGAACCGCTAACTTG
>NW_015550306.1:1641-1830 GCF_001515605.1 Sinocyclocheilus anshuiensis | reverse complement strand
GTGTAACACTGACCTGCGTTCGAGCATAGGGTGCGTGGGTAGTCCATTGGTTCTTCCTCCCGATCCGCCCACTGCTACTCACTGGCGAGAGAGGAGGGTGAGTGTGATACGGCACTGAATCGTCCACAACCCCCCGTCCCCTCTGGGGACCCAGAGATAGAAGAATTTGCTCTTTTGTCGAGTATTTGG
>NW_015550306.1:1257-1418 GCF_001515605.1 Sinocyclocheilus anshuiensis | reverse complement strand
TGGACGGGCGGGGCGGCTGCCCTGCGACCGGCTCCACGGCGCAGCTTTGCTGGAGGCTGCTGCGGACGCTGCGCGGGTGCGGGGGAGGCGGCAGGGGGCCGTCCTCGGCGACGAGCGGGCTGAGCCGCTGCCACCGGCAGCCGGGGGGAGGCAGCAGCTGC
>NW_015550306.1:862-1043 GCF_001515605.1 Sinocyclocheilus anshuiensis | reverse complement strand
ATGGCGCTCCTGGACCACCATAGTGGACATCGCACGACCCAGAGACCGTGCCGTAACCTTCGTCGCTCGTAGCGCGAGATCCGTCGTGGTGCGGAGTTCCTTGAGAACTTCCGGGTCGTGACCACCCTCATGCAAGTAAGTCCCTCGGTGCCTTGGCCTGGTGCACTTGCAACAACACCAA
>NW_015550306.1:0-308 GCF_001515605.1 Sinocyclocheilus anshuiensis | reverse complement strand
CCACCGTCCGGGAGGGCGGCAGCACAGCCAAATCTTCCTCTCCAGAGAGCTCTCCCTCCGATGCAGTAATCGACATCCGATTGTCGGGGGGAGCCTCGGAAGATACAGGTGGTACCCTTTTTGAGGGTCCAGCCTGCTCTCTCGACAGCCCCACTGGTTTCGGAGTGCCGGCGGACGGAGGAGCCCTTGGAGGGGAATTCCTCACTGTCACCATAATACCAGTCCGGCCAGTGACAGAAGTAGGGCGCCCCCGGCTGCCGCCTGAGGGAACCCTAGATCTAGGCAGTGGCACGGGCACTCCGCCCCTT
>NW_015550305.1:858-1230 GCF_001515605.1 Sinocyclocheilus anshuiensis | reverse complement strand
TCGCTAATTCACGAGATCAGTACATCCTTTATTAGACCGCTTTGTTGAGTTAAATGCATCCGGAGGTGTCGAAATGCTGAATCAATAGGTGGTTTGCAATCACGTGATTCTGATGACGCTCGAAATGCAGCTGAGGGCAGGAAGTGATTTTTCTCTCCATAGGAATCACTAACAAACCTCAAAATGCATGTGTTTTGCGTTGTTTATGGATGCTCAAGTCGACCAAACCGAGAAACCACAAGGAGCTTTTATCGTGTACGAAAATGTGTTGTTCATAAGGGGGAAAAAGTCAAGAAACTGACTGAAAAACGCAGGAAAAAGTGGCTTGTAAACCTGCGTCTGCGGTCGGGAGGAGCGGAGCCGGATAATGCT
>NW_015550305.1:0-226 GCF_001515605.1 Sinocyclocheilus anshuiensis | reverse complement strand
TGATTTTGTATATTTTTGGCGAATTGTTCAAATATTTAAATCTATATAACTTCCTGGTCATGTGACCTGATGACGTCACACCAGCTGTAATATCCTCACACACACCTGACACACATCTTACACGACTTGGATTTTGGAAATATGATTTTGCCTATTGGTGAATTTTTCAAATATACAAATTTATATAACTTCCTGGTCATGTGACCCGATGATGTCACACAAGCTG
>NW_015550304.1:1403-1625 GCF_001515605.1 Sinocyclocheilus anshuiensis | reverse complement strand
ATGTCTGATTTTCTAGCTGAACCAAACCAGACAGTTATTGAAGTGTACAGAACAGACTCAATGACGGCTGAGTAGAACTGTTTCAGCAGCTCCTTTGGCAGGTTGAATTTCTTCAGCTGGCGAAGGAAGTACAACCGCTGCTGGACCTTTTTAACAGTGGAGTCAATGTGAGTGTCCCACTTCAGGTCCTGAGAGATGGTGGTGCCCAGGAACCTGAATGAT
>NW_015550304.1:0-1181 GCF_001515605.1 Sinocyclocheilus anshuiensis | reverse complement strand
ACCAGACAGCCAGCTCTTTAACCTCCTGTCTGTAAGCAGACTCGTCTCCATCCTTGATGAGACCGATGACTGTAGTGTCATCTGCATACTTCAGGAGCTTGACAGAGGGGTCTTTAGAGGTGCAGTCGTTGGTGTAGAGGGAGAAGAGCAGTGGGGAGAGGACGCAACCCTGAGGGGTGCCAGTGCTGGTGGTGCGGTTGTTGGATGTGAATTTACCAATTCTCACTAGCTGTTGCCTATCTGTTAGAAAGCTGGTGATCCATTGACAGATAGCGCTAGGGACAGAGAGCTGGGTTAGTTTGGTCTGGAGGAGTGTTGGGATGATGGTGTTGAAAGCGGAGCTAAAGTCCACAAACAGGATCCTCAAATAAGTCCCTGTTTTGTCCAGATGTTGCAGGATGAAGTGCATCATCCATGGACCTGTTTGCTCGCTAAGCAGACTGCAGGGGGTCCAGTAAGGGTCCAGTGATGTCCTTCAGATAAGCCAACACCAGCCTCTCAAATTGTCTTCATGACCACAGACGTTAGAGACACAGGTCTGTAGTCATTAAGTCCTGTTATCTTGGGTTTCTTTGGGACGGGGATGATGGTGGATCGTTTGAAGCAGGCAGGGACTTTGCACAGCTCCAGTGATCTTTTGAAGATCTGTGAGAAGATGGGGGCCAGTTGGTCAGCACAGGTTTTCAGACAGGCTGGTGTCACACCATCTGCGCCTGGTGCTTTTCTTCTCTTGTTCTTTCTCGTCTGGGCCTGGTGCCTTTCTTCTCTTGTTCTTTCTGAAGACCTGGCGCACATCTTCACTGATCTGAAGCGCAGGAGTGGGGGAGCGGGGGGTTACAGGAGGTATTAATGGTTGTGTGGAGAGATGTTCAGAGCGGGTGTAGGGTGTTAGACTGGGAGTTTCAAATCTACAGTAAAACTCATTCAGGTCTTCAGCAAGTTGTTGATTGGCCTCAGTGCTGGGGATGGTGTCTTGTAGTTGGTGATGTCCTTCAGGCCTTTCCACACTGATGCAGGCTCATTCGCAGAAAACTGGTGTTCTAGTTTTTTTGCGTAGTTCCTCTTGGCCACTCTAATCTCCTTATTCAGTGTGTTTCTGGCCTGATTGTACAAGACTCTGTCCCCCTTCTGTAGGCGTCCTCTTTGGCCTGACGAAGATGCCTGAGTTTTGCTGTAAACCA
>NW_015550303.1:0-961 GCF_001515605.1 Sinocyclocheilus anshuiensis | reverse complement strand
GTGGTGTTGATGTAATCCATTACAGAGGAGGTATAGATATCAATGCCCATGTGAGAGCCACAGGCAGCCTGAGAAGCAAACATACTCCAGTCCGTGTATTGAAACCTGTCCTGAAGTAAAGAGTCTGCTCCTGTTGGCCACACTTTGATGGTCCTCATTGATGGCTTCACACGGTTGATGAGGGGTGAATACTTAGGGGTGAGAAACAAAGAAAGGTGATCAGACTGTCCCAGGTGGGGGAGGGGGGTCGCGATGTAAGCTCCATCAATGTTTGTGTAAACATGATCCAAAGTTTTGTCTCCTCTAGTGTGGCAGGAAACATGCTGATGAAATTTGGGGAGCACTGTCTTTAAGTTGGAGTGATTAAAATCACCCGCGACAATAAATGCAGCCTCTGGGTGAGCAGTCTGATGTTCACTAATGGCCGCGTGCAGTTCGTTCATACCAAGCTTGGCATTAGCATCCAGTGGAATATAGGCTGCAGTTATAATGGTGGAAGTGAACTCCCATGGCAGATAAAAAGGTCTACACTAAACCGCCGTGGCAGATAAAAAGGTCTACACTTAACTGTGAGAAACTCTAGGTTAGCTGAGCAGTGTTTCCCAACAATGACAGAGTTCGTACACCAAGCTTTGTTAACATAAATGCACAATCCTCCGCCTCTGGTCTTGCCGGAGTCATCTGCCGTCCTATCTGCCCGGAGCGTGTAGCGTCCGGCTAGCTCAATAGCATTATTGGGTACGTCGCTGTGTAGCCATGTTTCTGTGAAAACCATGACGTTGCAATCCAAAAGTCTCTTACTGTGGGTGATGCGAAGTCGTATCTCATCCATTTTGTTCACCAATGACCGCACATTAGCGAGGAAAATGCTGGGTAAAGAGAGCCGGAGCGATGTTAGCTTTAGCTTAGTTCTTAACCCTCCGCGCTTACCCCGCCTTTGTTTACGATCACGACGCCGCCT
>NW_015550302.1:380-819 GCF_001515605.1 Sinocyclocheilus anshuiensis | reverse complement strand
TTGGAAGAGTCTTTATGTATTTCATGCTTAATGGTATCAGTGTAAATTTAATCTGATCTTAGCGAAGAAACCCTAATTTCAGTATTAAAGCATAAGTCTGTTCTGACGAAGGAATCTCAGCTCAGTGGCATGTCCAAACTGTACCATAATGTATTAATCTGCTTTAGTGAAGAAATCACAAAATTGCAGTATTGTTTAAATTGTTTCTGAAACCTCAGTACAAGTTATATCAAGGTAGATTTGAGTGATGCTCCCCTTTCTAAAGCATAAAGGCCTTATAAATTATAATTAGATTAAAGCAATTCATCTACACTTTGACTGTATATATACAGGCCTAGCAACATGGTGGTCATTACTGTGTTTCACTCGCTGAGTGAAACTAAATGTGTAATACTGTACTTTAGTATTCATGTGTGAGGCACACATAACTACATATATG
>NW_015550302.1:0-194 GCF_001515605.1 Sinocyclocheilus anshuiensis | reverse complement strand
GGACTGAAAGCACCACGTTTTAAAACTGTGGGCAACTTCTTTGAAATAGGCAGACACTAAACTGTTTTAATTGCACTGGCATGCATTGGTTACCATGACAACAACTTGTCACAGGAAGCGCTAACTCCACATAGCACACGCGACGCCATGTGTAAACAAACCACCTGAAGCAGCTAAGCTAACACAACTTAGCA
>NW_015550301.1:0-1250 GCF_001515605.1 Sinocyclocheilus anshuiensis | reverse complement strand
AGACCACATCCACCGGAAGCCCATGGACCCGGAAGACATGGTCTAGCACCGCCACAGCGGTCTCCTTAGAAGGGAGCTTAGGGAGAGGAATGAAGTGGACCACTTTGGAAAAGCGATCCACCACAGTAAGGATGACTGAATTGCCATTGGATAGGGGAAGGCCTGTTACAAAATCCAAGGCAATATGAGACCAAGGGCGGGAGGGAATAGGGAGGGGTTGGAGCAGACCAACGGGAGGCTTATTGGAAGATTTATTTTGGGCACAGACCGAGCAGGCAATGACAAACTGATGTACCTCCCCAGCCATAGAAGGCCACCAAAACCGCTGACGGATGGATGCCAGCGTCCTCCTCACTCCCGGATGGCAAGCAAGCTTTGATGAGTGGCCCCACTGAAGGACAGAAGAACGAATTACCTTTGGTACAAATAAAAGGTTACTGGGGCATTCCTTAGGCACCTCAATTCCTCGAAGAACCTGTTTAACTTGCGCCTCAATGTCCCAAATGACAGCTTGGTACAAATAAAAGGTTACTGGGGCATGCTTTAGGCACCTCAATTCCTCGAAGAACCTGTTTAACTTGCGCCTCAATGTCCCAAGTGACAGCCGCCACCACCCGTTCTGAAGGAATAATATATTCAGGGGTGAGACTGTCACCCGGGCCAGCAAACTGGCAGGATAGAGCATCTGGCTTGACATTTTTAGAGCCAGGACGATAAGACAAGGTAAAATTGAAGCGCCCAAAGAATAACGCCCAGCGAGCCTGACGAGAATTTAATCTCTTAGCTGAACAGACATATTCAAGATTTTTATGATCCGTCCAGACCAAGAAGGGTTCTGCAGCCCCCTCCAGCCAGTGGCGCCACTCGTCCAAAGCCATCTTAACCGCCAGCAGCTCCCTGTTACCTACGTCATAGTTCCGTTCAGCTGGGGACAGGCGATGGGAGTAATAGGCACAAGGATGAACTTTGCCATCTCCCGAGGACCGCTGGGAAAGGACCGCCCCAACCCCAACTTCCGAGGCATCCACCTCCACAATGAACTGCCTTTCAGGAACTGGAAAACATGGAATTGGTGCAGAACAAACACAAGTCTTAAGCCTCACAAAGGCAGCCTGAGCCTGAGGAGTCCACAGAAAGGGAGTCCTGGTGGAGGTGAGAGCCGTCAAGGGTGCAGCGATCTAGCTATAATTACGCACAAATCTGCAATAAAAGTTTGCAAAACCTAAAAATCGCTGCAACGCCTTGCGTGA
>NW_015550300.1:0-844 GCF_001515605.1 Sinocyclocheilus anshuiensis | reverse complement strand
CTCCGTTAACCTTGTCTAATAGGTGCTCAATCTTCATTGGCCGATAGTGGCCATGTTTTTTGAGATACGCCAATGTACTCATAGACCCTTATGGCACTTTGGACAAAGACACTGCATACCCTTTGATTGACAGCATCAGTCCCAGAGGCAAAGTTGTTCAGAATGAGGAGATCTATCATATGATATGAAAATCTTGTGTTTTTGTAAATATATGTGCATGTTCTACAATTTGAGGTCATTTTCTATACAAATATTGTATTTTAGCGCCACCGAGTGGCAGAGCTGCGCGGTTTTTTTGTTTTTTTGTTCAACGTTTGAGCTTGTACACATGTGTACCGAGTTTGGTGAAGATATCTCATTCCGTTCAAGAGTTATAGCTAAAATAACATTTGGCTAACGTTAGCATAGACGTTTCTTTGCACGCTGTTGCGCACGACAATCGAAATTTCTACTTTTTTTTGATAATTATTGATATTCAGTGTCCAGAGAATATTTCTGCAGTGGTTTGGTTCCGATCGGTTAAAAAACCTAGGACTAGTTCGCAAAAGTAGGTTTTGGACATAACTCAATTTTCTGGAAAAACTGTGTGTCGTAGAGAAAAACTTGGTGTGATTACATTTTTTGTTCGAGCTGACCGAAGGATCGCAATGATGTAAAATTTTTGAGTCTACGACAAATGGTGTACGAGCTACGGCCAAAAATGTCTGAAAATTTAGTTGTTTGCGCTGTAGCGCCCCCCTTTGGCCGATTGGGCCGGCTCTTTGCGCCTGAGTACCGAGCATGACTACTACCTTTTGATCAAGTTTCAGCTCTCTAGGCCTTACGGTTTGGGCTGCACGATCAG
>NW_015550299.1:0-1431 GCF_001515605.1 Sinocyclocheilus anshuiensis | reverse complement strand
AGATGGATCCACACGTCTCACGTCTCGTCAGCCCCGTTACAGTCCTTATGTGAACAAGTTCTGCATTTATTTTCCCAAGGTTTTTTTCTTGACAATCGTATTTGAATGTGCGACAACTATAGTTGCTGGTGGGCAAATATGTTGTATGCACCCCTTCAAT
This sequence comes from Sinocyclocheilus anshuiensis, assembly GCF_001515605.1. Lineage (NCBI taxonomy): Eukaryota > Metazoa > Chordata > Actinopteri > Cypriniformes > Cyprinidae > Sinocyclocheilus > Sinocyclocheilus anshuiensis. The sequence goes on along the minus strand of NW_015550299.1, from coordinate 1,271 downwards.
GTCATATTTGAATAGGAGGAGAGCATTTGGCATCTTACATCGTGTCTACACCGGACGCAACAAGTTGTCGCGCCGCGCCGCAACAGCTAAAGTCTGTCTAGTACACTGGACGTGACAAAGCGACCATTGAAAATCATTTGAAATTTGTGTCAATACGTCATGAATAGAATGCAGCAGCAGCAGGGGATTTGTCGTGTCGCCACTCGCGTCAGGTGTAGACACGGTGTAACATTGGTTTTACTTTGTTTCACTAAACTAATCGTTGCCTGGGTGTAGACAGCATCACTGATTATAATGAGTTCTATAGTATTTTGTCACGCCGCGCCGCTCACGTCCGGTGTAGACACAGTGTAACTCAGAAATACTTCTTTCAACAGATCAATCTTTATTCATAAACAAATTTATTATGCATAAAAGTCGAAGAACATTCGATGCAAACCCAAAAAAGTTGCATCTAGCTTATAATCTCCTGAATATGAAAACACAACAAATCAATTTGTTTATTAATGATACTCTTTTTAAAATATATGATTATTTAAATAATTATCATGTGTAGGCTACACCCATGATTGCTTGTTTATTTATTTACTTATTATTGAACATGTAGGTATTTTCATTCTTAGAGGTGTGTTAGTTAAATGAAAATAAATAAATACAAAAAAATAGAATGAAGAAAATATTACATCTGTATAATAAAAAAGGTATACCTGAAAGAAAATTACGCATTTTTTTAGGCCCATAGTATTCAATGGCTGACTGTAGTAGGTGATTTCATATAATAATTTAAATGTAAACTCATTACTTGTCTGAATTTCAACATTATAATGGAATCATAAGCTACTAGTCATAAAAAGACTTAGGGTCCTTGACCAGTTAGAATGAAACGCATCCAAACTGGATAAAGGGGCCTCAATATTTTGCCCCTTACAAGACATAATGTCATAAAGGGAGAAAAAGATAATCTACAGCAATTAATCCCATGCTTTATCTTTCCATTCTTCCTTTTGTGTGACTGACGGAAGTTTGTAAACTGCTGCTGTCACTTGGAAACTGGAAATCCCTATGGCAAAAGCAGACACAGAAGTGGGGCAGTAGAGCTGTGGAAAGATTGCTCTCTCATCTCCTCCTTTTGACAGATTTATTCCCTTTCAAATTAAGATCTACTGTACTGTAGAGATGTCAGTTAAAGGGCAAAGTTATGTTTTAGGGATATTATGAAATCACAAAGCTCTAAACAAGACCAATAACCTTGATTTATTAACCTATTAACA
>NW_015550298.1:600-799 GCF_001515605.1 Sinocyclocheilus anshuiensis | reverse complement strand
TTTAACAAAAAAAGCAAAACAGCAAGACCTATTTGACATCAAAACCATTTAAAAAGTCTAATCGCTCTAATCGCTCTCGTGGTACTTTGATGTCACACAGAGAACAGTCTATGCAGTGCTGCTTCAAGTCCAACACCTATTGTGTTTTATTAGGAGATGCACAACAGTTCTTCTGTGGCTTTATAGGTAATATTTTCAC
>NW_015550298.1:0-125 GCF_001515605.1 Sinocyclocheilus anshuiensis | reverse complement strand
TGTTATTCCTGTGTTATTCCTGTGTTAATCCTGTGTTATTTCTGTTATTACTGTTAATAATGTGTTATTCCTGTGTTATGACTGAGTTATTCCTGTGTTATAACTGTGTTATTCCTGTATTATTA
>NW_015550297.1:1117-1309 GCF_001515605.1 Sinocyclocheilus anshuiensis | reverse complement strand
GAGGTCACCAGGTAATACTAATCCCGTGCGAATAGGGCTTTAGACAAACAAGGTTCTTCTATGGCAGGGGTGCCCAACTCTGGTCCTGGAGATCTACCTTCCTGCAGAGTTCAGTTCCAACCCTGATCAAACACACCTGTCTGTAATTATCAAGTGCTCCTTCAGATCCTAATTAGTTGGTTCAGTTGTGTT
>NW_015550297.1:725-979 GCF_001515605.1 Sinocyclocheilus anshuiensis | reverse complement strand
ATCGTGAAGCACCTTTATTTTTAAGAGTGTATGACAACATTTACAGGATGCATTGAGGAGGAGCCCAAACTACACGCAGTGGCCAAGTGATGCTTATGGTCCATGATATTGGTATAGGGCTGTGCGATTAATCGAAATCGAATCGAAATCGCGATTTGAGACGTTGCGATTTCCTAATCACAAAGCCTGCGATATGGACGCGATATTACTCTGTTCCAGAGCATATGCATGACTGCCAGCCTTGAGTTGCAGTC
>NW_015550297.1:319-670 GCF_001515605.1 Sinocyclocheilus anshuiensis | reverse complement strand
AATAGAGTGAGCGCACCTCCGTTCTCCCCAATCAGCACTGCTCTAGCCAACTGCGTAAACACCCACCATAAAAAAAAAAAAAAAAACGGAAAGCGGGATGGGAGAGAGACAGAGTGGGATTATGGCATCTACTGGGTCAGATCGATAGTTAGGCAAATTAAAACTAAAGAAAAACGTATACAATTTAAGCTTCGAAATGACAGAAAACGAACAACAAAAAGGGTAATTTCCAAGAGCTGCGTCACAGCGCATATCAAAAGCTCCCTTATCGGTTCTGTTTTCAGTACTGGAGACTAAAAGATACATTCTTAGATGTTTTTGTTAGTACGTGAACGTTATCTTACACATTTT
>NW_015550297.1:0-215 GCF_001515605.1 Sinocyclocheilus anshuiensis | reverse complement strand
GAGCGCACACACAGCCTGTGTCTGTGAATGCTTCTCATACTCGCTCCTCTCTGCCCCACGCGGCGCGAATCCCGCGTCACGGATGAGCCGTTCATGCTTGCCGCACTCACGCAGCCTGTCTCGTAATGCTCGTTAATACTCGCACCAGGCTCCACACCGCAAGTCTTCAGGAGCGCATCTGGCAGTATGGATGAGGCTTGACGCACGCGTGCAAC
>NW_015550296.1:430-541 GCF_001515605.1 Sinocyclocheilus anshuiensis | reverse complement strand
TTACGCGTTGCGTTGCATTGCATCGCGCCGCGTAAACATAACACTTTGTGAGCATTTGTGATCAGAGAAATGACAAACAAGTGCTACTCTACACTGCCCAAAACTCGCGTT
>NW_015550296.1:0-127 GCF_001515605.1 Sinocyclocheilus anshuiensis | reverse complement strand
CCTAGCGTGAGGGGAAGCCCCGGCTTAGCGTGCGCTGAGGCCGGGATAGAGTGGGCTGAGGCCGGGCTAGAGTGAGCTGAGGCCCGGCTTAGCGTGAGCTGAGGCCGGGCTAGAGTGAGCTGAGGCG
>NW_015550295.1:933-1231 GCF_001515605.1 Sinocyclocheilus anshuiensis | reverse complement strand
GAAATGTAAAACACAAAGCATAAATTCAGATCTTTTCTGTGCTTGTGCGAGGCGAATCCGGTCTATGAACTTCCGTTCACTCACCACCAGAGGTCACCCACTCACTACATGGACTCTCACACTACACAGACTGTTACACTATACCCTGGACTACATTTCCCATCATCCATTGCACTGATTGCACACAGCTGTAACCAATCACACGCTCACACTATATGACACTCACTCAGATCCTTCTCAACCTGCCGAGTATTGTCTGCGTTTATCACTCTCCTAGTGGTAGCACTTTACGGAGCCA
>NW_015550295.1:0-528 GCF_001515605.1 Sinocyclocheilus anshuiensis | reverse complement strand
CCTTTAAATAAAAGCTTTGCAGATGGATCCGCACGTCGCACGTCTCACGTCTCGTTCGCCCCGTAACAGACTCAGTGCTTCAGAAAATGTTTGCCCTGTTTCAGAGGCTGTGTGCTCACACTAGAGATTTGTCCTAAGTTAATTTTTTTTCTCACTTATATTTTTAATGTGTTTTATTTTTATTTCTACAAATCCATGCAGATGAAACACAAGGTATGAGAAGACAATAATAAGAGCTATTAATTGAAAAAGTATTTATTAAAAAGTATTAAAAAAAAAATCACTCCTGTTCTTGCTGCTCCTCCTCCTCCTCCTCCTCCTCATCATCTGCGAAATACTGCAGAGAGGAAAAGAAAAAAAAAAAAATGAACAAAACGTTCACAAATACACTACATAGTTATAGAGGGCACAATAAATCTATACATTACATCTTCTTCATGCTCTTCCCGAGGAGCAGGACGATGTACTGGGGAGGGCAGTGGCGGCGGTGGTGGAGGTGAAGGTGGAGCTACTGGGGGAAGAGGAGGA
>NW_015550294.1:1313-1494 GCF_001515605.1 Sinocyclocheilus anshuiensis | reverse complement strand
GACGAAAATGTTAGGGAGGGACGATTTGGGAAGAGATTCATTCATGCGTAAATATGAACCGGCGGGACATAAGCTAACGCAGTGTTTCCCAACCTTTTTTTAGTCGCGGCACCCTTTGGAAATTTGAACAAACTTGTGGCACCCTACAAAATTAATTTTGTCACAATATTTGAATTTCTAA
>NW_015550294.1:584-984 GCF_001515605.1 Sinocyclocheilus anshuiensis | reverse complement strand
GTGCAGTAGCACAAGATAGCTTGATTTCAAACTTTGAATTGAATAAAAAATGACAAGTAAGCAGTCAGTAATAAAAATAAGAACAAATAAAGAAATTAATAATGATAGCACAAATAAAAAATAACGACAGGCCTACGAATTAAATAAATTGCGTTTTAGTTTTTCAGGTAGGTCTAACAGTAGGCTTAAGATATTTAACTTTTTTTTTTTTTTTTTTACCCATTATGCAAATAACGTTTAGTCCTAGAAAGCTATTATTATCAGAACACGCAGCATAACATAGCGATTAACAGATCAATGAATGAGAGGGCAGCGTTACCAGAGTTGCCCATATACCACACCATGTTACAACACAGTAGGGCTATTGCAGACAGAAACAATACTGTACTACATCGATGTT
>NW_015550294.1:0-254 GCF_001515605.1 Sinocyclocheilus anshuiensis | reverse complement strand
ATTAAAAAAGGATTTTTTACACGGCACCCCTGCTCTCGACAGATGGCACCCCGGTTGGGAAACACTGAGCTAACATACACTTGCTTCACGTCTCATAAAACGTAAAAAAATGTAAATATGTGGGAATAAGAGAAGAGCAGACATATGGATAAATCTGACGACGCAAGAGAGAACTAATTTCGGTCAGGTGTCCTGAAATTTTATCCTAGCCGTCAGATTGTCCTACCAGGGTTTACTGCGCATGCGCACATCAA
>NW_015550293.1:0-1482 GCF_001515605.1 Sinocyclocheilus anshuiensis | reverse complement strand
CGGAAAAGAGCAGAGGAGTGGACGACCACTTTGGGCTGGCTTTTGATGAAAACGCAAACACGGTGGCCACCGAATAGGTAAACAATTTTGCTTATATAATTCGTTTGTGTTGTTTGCTGGTCTGCTCTTAGTGCTAAGGACACTTAAAATCTGCTCTTCCAGAATTAAAAATAAATAAATAACTAAAATAAAATAAAATAAAAGGGGTTTTGATGCCAGAAGAAATAACTGCATGCACAGATTTGGTTTAATATTGGGAAGGCCTTGATAGGTAACCTAAATTGAAGCTGGATGGTGTAGGCAGAAATACATTACGTGTAATGGTCTGTATTTATTGTGGATTGGGCCTAAAAGGGCAGCAATCAACAATGAAGCAGATATAATAAAGGATAGCGCGCAAAGACCTACAGATACCGCTTTGAGAAAGAAAAAGGTGTAAGGAGGCTCAGAGGGCTGCACGGGTAGGCAAAAATCCCTGCTGGGCGCTGTTTTTTTTACTGAGTTAAGGGAGAAATTGTCAGTAAAAGAACGAGAGCCCTGCAGGTCACTCGAGGAAGAGTGTAGTGTTTTGTTGTATGAGACTGAAACTGTGTCTGTGTCCGTATGAATGTCTGTATGAGTGATGGTGAATGTATGAGGAAATAAATAAATTCCGTATTGGATGGGTACAAGCTGCGCACCCTCTTGGTCCATCACTTAAATGTTGCTTGGCGTGGATGGACGCAGCTCGTGCCGCACCCGAGAGGGATGAATAAATCATGAGCCCTGAATAAATATAAAGGGACAAAATAATGAATGAAGAACCCTCTAGATAAAGGTTCAAAGTATGAAAACATGAGCCCTGTGTGTGAATAAAGGGAGTAGAAGTGTGAATGTGTTTAGGAAAATAGTATCAATAAAAATTGAATCAAGATCTTTTATAGGCTTTTACATTGTTGGTGTCTGTGTGGAAGAGAAGGAGAAAATTTCAGAGATCAGTGCAGTAGAAGTGAGATCAAAGAAGCAAATTAAATAAGTATATATATAATATAAGGGCGCTTGGCGTGGATGGACGCAGCTCGTGCCGCACCCGAGGGGGATGAATGAATGCATTAGCCCTATAGATAAAGGGAAAAAATATGAATGCTTTAGCCCTATAAAAGGGAAAACGAATGAAAGCATGAGCCCTGTCTGAATAAAGGGACGAGCAGTGTGAATGTGATTAGGAAAATAATATCAATAAAGACTGAATCAAGATCTGGTATAGACTTTTGCATGTTTGGTGTCTGAGTGGAAGAGAAGGAGAAAATTTTCAGAGATCAGTGCAGTAGCAGTGAGATCAAGGAAGCAAATTAAATAAGTATATATATTAAAAATAATATAAGTGCAGAATTTTTTTTAAAGAGCAATAAATAAAAAATTAATATTAGAAATATTTACATACTGAGTGATGGTAACAAAGATGAGACTATCAATAAATACAAAAAAGGGTAAATGCATCAG
>NW_015550292.1:358-849 GCF_001515605.1 Sinocyclocheilus anshuiensis | reverse complement strand
ATGTAAAGCGCTTTGAGTACTTAGAAAAGCGCTATATAAATGTAAAGAATTATTTATTTATTTATTATTAATTTCTTTCCCCCCAAAAAAAAAAAAAATTCTACTGACTCCAAGCTTTTGAATTGTATAGTGTATAATGTTACAAAAGCTTTTTATTTCAGATAAATGCTGATCTTTTGATATTTCTATTCATCAAAGAATCCTGAACAAAATCTACTCAACTGTTTAAAATATTGATAATAATAATAATTTCTTGAGCAGCAAATCAGCATATTAGGATGATTTCTGAAGGATCATGTGACTGGAGTAACGATGCTGAAAATACAGCTTTGAAATCACAGGAATAAATTACAGTTTAAAATATAATCAAATAGAAAACAGTTATATTAAACAGTAAAAATATTTCACAATGTTACTGTTTTTGCTGTATTTCTGATCAAGTAAATGCAGGCTTGGTGAGCAGAAGAGAATTCTTTAAAACACATAAAAAA
>NW_015550292.1:0-146 GCF_001515605.1 Sinocyclocheilus anshuiensis | reverse complement strand
AATCTTGATTTATTGGCATTGGCCAATGGAAACCTCTATGAACACACTTGACTTGACTAAAAAAGCGCGGGGGACAAATTTACATTTTATTAAAAAGTGCTTACGTATTCTACACTCATGGCGCGCACACACATTAGGACAGGTTA
>NW_015550291.1:0-896 GCF_001515605.1 Sinocyclocheilus anshuiensis | reverse complement strand
GGCTTTCCCCGAGAAGTTTGACGGCTCACCGGAAAGATATAAGGGGTTTCTATTACAATGCTCCATGTTTGTAAATCAACAACCGCACTTATACCCCACTTACAATGCTCCATGTTTGTAAATCAACAACCGCAGTTATACCCCACCGACGATAGTCGGGTTTCATTTGTTTGCTCTCTGTTAACTGGACGAGCTCTGGACTGGGCCACTGCTGCTTGGGAAGGGAGATGGCTGTCATTTCCATAATTTGACTGCTTTCTGAGACGTTTCCGCAAGGTTTTCGAGCATTCAGCGGGCGGAAAGGAGCCTGGCGAACAGTTACTCGCTCTGCGACAGGTACGAAGCACGGCTGCGGATTATGCTCTCTCATTCCGCACTCTCGCAGCACAGTCAGGATGGGAGGACGAACCACTTAAACTGCTGTATCGCAAGGGACTCACGGGCGAGCTACAGTCAGAGCTCGCCTGCCGTGATGAGGGGAGGACCCTCGAACAGTTCATTGAGCTCTCCATCCGCATTGATAATCTAATGCGGGCATGACGTGCCCTCGCCAATTTCCTGTGTATTCTCCAGAGGCCACAGCTTCCGTTGAATCGGAACCCATGCAGATTGGTTTCACTCACCTCACCGATGAGGAACGAGAGAGAAGAATGCGGAATCGTCTCCGTCTCTACATGTCTCTGTCTCTACTGCGGCCTATCCGGCCATATGAGAGCCTCCTGTCCTACCCGACCTGCCGCTCGAAGTTACGCTACGGTGAGTGCCACTCCTGATTCCATTAACTGTTTAGAAGTTCCCATTGCTCTAACGTTTAATGAGAAGTGCACAGAGACCATAGCATTGATAGATTAGGGGGCTGCGGGGAATTTCATTGACATAAGGTTTGCTAATACTCA
>NW_015550290.1:664-810 GCF_001515605.1 Sinocyclocheilus anshuiensis | reverse complement strand
TCTCTAATTTAACAATAAACTTCTTGCACTTGTTTAAAGAATAAATAAAAAAACAGGTTTACTGTAAGTTACAGCCGGTTGAAACATATATGTAGTTATGTGTGCCTCACACATGAATACTAAAGTACAGTATTACACCTTTAATT
>NW_015550290.1:0-629 GCF_001515605.1 Sinocyclocheilus anshuiensis | reverse complement strand
AGTACAGTATTACACATTTAGTTTCACTCAGCGAGTGAAACACAGTAATGACCACCATGTTGCTAGGCCTGTATATATACAGTCAAAGTGTAGATGAATTGCTTTAATCTAATTATAATTTATAAGGCCTTTATGCTTTAGAAAGGGGAGCATCACTCAAATCTACCTTGATATAACTTGTACTGAGGTTTCAGAAACAATTTAAACAATACTGCAATTTTGTGATTTCTTCACTAAAGCAGATTAATACATTATGGTACAGTTTGGACATGCCACTGAGCTGAGATTCCTTCGTCAGAACAGACTTATGCTTTAATACTGAAATTAGGGTTTCTTCGCTAAGATCAGATTAACCTTACACTGCTACCATTAAGCATGAAATACATAAAGACTCTTTCAATCATAATAGAGGTACCAATTCAAGCCCCTACTTTATCTGCATTTAAACAAGCCAGCAAATAAGGACATAACAGCGTATCTCAAGTCACGCCCTATTCTAACCTGGACTATCAAGCACACACTTTTAGGTTGACAGTGTTTAAGCTCATAACCTTTGTTTTGAAAGGTTTCAAAATTCCACCATTCTGTAGCGAATCAGCTCAAAGGGGAAATATGAATAGTTAATCATA
>NW_015550289.1:509-847 GCF_001515605.1 Sinocyclocheilus anshuiensis | reverse complement strand
TTCTGCGTCTACCTGTTAGGCTTTCTTTCCTCTCTCCTTCAGTTAATTAACTCAGCTAAACTTTCATAAGTTTGCCCGTTTGGCTTAAGCCTGTTAGTGGCAAAAGCCCAAAAGGAAAATTAGGGTTTTCCTCAGCACTTAGGTTAAGTTAGTTTTTCCTGCTAACACAGCAAAACCAACCCCCTAGGTGTATCAATTTAACAGCGCCACCACCCTGTCATTTTTCCTAACATTGGGAGTAAAACTTCTCTCTCCTTCTTCTCTCTCTCAGCTGTTTTCTTCTGAGTTGACTACTGCGGCTGTTTGCTGGGATTTTGCCTGTGAAAATCATAAAACAG
>NW_015550289.1:0-312 GCF_001515605.1 Sinocyclocheilus anshuiensis | reverse complement strand
AACAATCACAGTCCTGGTATTTAGAAATCCCCATTTCCAAACACCGGTTTAGAAGCATCCTTCTAAATCAAACTTAACAAAAAAAGGAAAAGAGAAAATTATTTAATTATACTCATTCTGCTACCAGAAAAGGGTATTTTGTTGTTTTATCTTTCACTCTCATCGTACCATTAACTTTCTTTCCTTACAAAAAAAAAAACCTTTCCCTTACAGGAAAATTGGAAGCAGCCAATTATTATTCTGCTCCTCGCTTTGTTTGTTAGTTTTTTTTCTCCCTCTGTTCTCTAGCTGTGCTACCTGTGTGCGCTTACT
>NW_015550288.1:0-454 GCF_001515605.1 Sinocyclocheilus anshuiensis | reverse complement strand
GAAGAGCAGACATATGGATAAATCTGACGACGCAAAAGAGAACTCCGTTCGGTCCGGTTTTCTGAGCGCACACGCCGAAGCAGCGCCTCTCACACAGCACACGAGTACTCTTTCGCGTCTCATGAACAGAGAAATACACACAAAATTATGTTGAATTGTCTGTTTTGACGAGTATTCACGTAAACACACTCGGTTATGTCTTATGTGAACATAAACAGTTGGGAGAATATTGGACGTGTATCAGTACATTGCATCCGGTTTTAAAGGGACAGCAGCCTAATTTAGTTGCTATTGTCCGAGTCATTGATGTTAATCAAGCAACAAAAGAAAGACAGAAATCACTCACTGCTCTTGACTGAATCACTTTAGTAGCCCTAAAGACTAAATCTAAATATATTTATATTTAATATGGACCCCTCCTCTTCTCCATATACACAACATCACTGGGTCCCAT
>NW_015550287.1:0-515 GCF_001515605.1 Sinocyclocheilus anshuiensis | reverse complement strand
TTTGTTTAATTTTTATTGTGTTTGATTGTTAAAACAAAAAAAAAATGTTGTTTGTCTCAATGAATTGGGTTAATTTAAAAATACAGTGGTTAAATTTAAACATTTTTTTCCATTGCTCTTTGTTTTAAAAAGGGTTATAAAAAATGTCAATAATTATCGATACCGAACGATATGAAACATTATATCGTTAATACATTTTTTAGCTATATTGCCCTGCCCTATGTCTATGTATATAAAAGTGATTTTATTTAAATAAAAAACACATTCACTATATATATATATATATATTTGTATGATATGTTAATGATGAAGCGCTAATATAAGTAATAAATAAGGTAAAATATTATTCTAATATGGTTATTATATTTATTGTATTGGCATATATAACAGTTATTTGTATAAATTATAAAACACTATGACAAGGTAATGTTTAATTTATTATATTACATATATTTATTTATTACATTTGATATCTCACACATGGATCGGCATTTTCTATAATGTCTAAATTCTAA
>NW_015550286.1:0-775 GCF_001515605.1 Sinocyclocheilus anshuiensis | reverse complement strand
ATTGCTTGAGTGGCTTGAGAAACCACATCTACACCTCCCACTTGCCGCACAGCATGAGGGACTGCAGTGCCTGGAAGCCAACCCTCCACCACACTGCAATCAGGTGGGTGCTGCCTCGACAGAGCATCTGCATTTCGGTTACTTTTCCCCGACCTATACTTTATCTCAAAATCAAAAGCAGTCAGTTGTGCTGCCCAACGCTGTTCAGTAGCCCCAAGCTTTGCTGATGCAAGATGACTAAGGGGGTTGTTATCAGTAAAGACTACACATTTGTGCCCTAGCAAATACTCCCGAAACTTCTCAGTCATGGCCCACTTGAGCGCCAAGAACTCTAACTTCATAGAGCTATAATTAGACATGTTGCGCTCAGTGGGCCTAAGACTGCGACTAGCATAGGCAATAGGCCGCACCTTTCCTCCTTGTTCTTGGGAAAGAACGGCCCCTAAGCCACTATAGCTAGCGTCAACCTCTAGAATGAAAGGTGAAGAGAAGTCAGCGTAAGCAAGAACAGGGGCAGAAGTTAGTTTACTCTTTAATGCCTCGAAACTACTCTGACAATGCTCTGTCCAGGCACCCCCAAAACTCTGTCCCCTACATTTCTTTAACTTGCCTCCTGCCAGTTCGGCCACCAGTTTATGCAGAGGGGCTGCCAACTTGGCAAACCCCTCCACAAAACGGCGGTAATAACTGGCGAAGCCTAGAAAAGAGCGCAACTCTGAAACGCTAGTTGGAGTACGCCACTGGGCCACTACCTCAACCTTGCTTGGGTCTGTAG
>NW_015550285.1:0-516 GCF_001515605.1 Sinocyclocheilus anshuiensis | reverse complement strand
GTGCATGCAGTTATTTCTTCTGGCATCAAAACCCCTTTTATTTTAATTTAGTTCTTTATTTATTTTTAATTCTGGAAGAGCAGATTTTAAGTGTCCTTACCACTAAGAGCAGACCAGCAAACAACACAAACGAATTATATAAGCAAAATTGCTTACCTATTCGGTGGCCACCGTGTTTGTGTTGCCCGTCTCAGTTAGCCCAAAGTGGTCGTCCACTCCTCTGCTCTTTTCCAGTCCCATCTGGGGTGCCAATTTGTGGTGTCGTCTGCTGCTCGTCTGAGGAACCACACTCAGTCTTGTGGTGTCGTCTGCCGCTCGTCTGAGGAACCACACTCAGTCTTGAGTTTTGATGCCAGAAGATACATTTTATTTCATCATCAATGAAAATAAAACGGAGATGCTCTCTGCAGCGAAACATCTCCAGAATGATCATCTTGTCTTCTTTTTGTACAGTTCTGACTTTAAGGCGTGGGGTATATACAGTGGTGTGAAAAAGTGTTGGCCCCCTTCCTGATT
>NW_015550284.1:557-1198 GCF_001515605.1 Sinocyclocheilus anshuiensis | reverse complement strand
TGATTAATTATTCATATTTCCCCATGAGCTGATTCGCTACACCTACAACTGCTAAAGTTTGATCTATCATGCTCTTTTTGTTTACACTAGCACATACTGAAGGTTTATTCTTCTATAGTAACATGCGTCGTAGCCTACGAGTCAATAGGTGTCATCATCGTACAGTCTACACACACGTCGTAGCCAAGTTTAATAGATACATGTCGCACAGTGTGACATGCAGTGATCTTATAGGATTGCTAAAATCGTGCAGTGTGTTTTGGGCTTTAGATGAATGAAAAATACTTTCATACCAGCCACCATCATTTTGACCAGTTGATCACCGATGCAGGATATTAATTCATTTTGTATTGTTTTGCCAAGATAGGTTTTGTGGTTTCCTCAAGTTTTAAGAGAGCATGTCAGAATAACTGAAAACTAAGTTAGCCATGAGCTTTAATCTCTTTAGTCCAATGTTTACCGGGAGCCAGAGCGCCTGACATCTTGGCAAATTTAAAAGTGCTGGCTAATGCTAAACGTAAAAACGTAAGATTATTCACGCTGGCGCAAATGATGTTCGACTTCACCAGTCGGAGATCACTAAAAATAACATTAAAGAGGTGTGTGAACTTGCAAGTACGATGTCAGACACTGTAATATGC
>NW_015550284.1:0-459 GCF_001515605.1 Sinocyclocheilus anshuiensis | reverse complement strand
ACCGTGGTGGCGAGATACATAGCAGACTGTCGTCACTCAACGGCTGGATGTCTAAGTGGTGCCCGCAGAATAACATGGGTTTCATAGGCAATTGGATGAGTTTTTGGGGCAGACCTGACCTGTTGAAAAGAGATGGTCTTCATCCATCCCTCCAGGGGTGGTGCCTATGGCACATAGTCTTAGAGCTTTTACTTGACTAACTGGGGCCCAGGTCAGGAAGCAGACAGACTGGCTAAACCGACCGTCTGCTAGCCGCCTCATGTCACAGAAATCAGTTAATTCTCAGCACATAGGGACTCTTTCACCTAGATATCACACTATAGAGATTGTGTCTGTTCCCCGAACTAGAAAATACAAAAAACTTCCAAACCAAATTAAGAGTAACAATTTAATTGATGTTCAACAAATAAGCTTTAAAGCTTTGCTTATTGAATATCAGGTCCCTTTCTACGAAAGCAC
>NW_015550283.1:1395-1532 GCF_001515605.1 Sinocyclocheilus anshuiensis | reverse complement strand
CTCTCTCTCGCTCTCTCTCTCTCCCTACCGTTAAGTAACTTGTGCGTTGTTTTGCTTAATTGTTTTTGACATATCCGACCGAACTACAAACTTTCCAGTGATGTCTGTGAGAAAGATATATTCACTCGACAAGCTCG
>NW_015550283.1:463-1354 GCF_001515605.1 Sinocyclocheilus anshuiensis | reverse complement strand
AGAGGCCCCTCCTACGATAGTTGATTGACAAGGCCGTCTTACCTTAGACCCGCCCTGAGTGAGCTGTCAGCTATACAGGCGTTAATACTGAATGTTTAATGTTATATTCATTGCATACATATACTTCGTAGTAGACATCCTTAACTCATTTCTGCTTTCTGTTGTTCTGTTGTTGGTGTTTCTTTGTTTGAATATGGCGCTTATCACATGCTGTGTGGTATCGGCGTTTGGTATCAGTATCGGTGCATCCCTACCGAATACCTACCAAATAGTGAGGTCAAAATATAAATTTAAAGGGGTCATATGATGCTTTTTTAAAGATCATTATTTTGTGTATTTGGTGTAACAGAATATGTTGACATGCTTTAATGTTCAAAAAACACATTATTTTTCAAATACTGTACATTATTGTAGGTCCTCTATGCCCCGCCTCTCTCAAACGCTTCGTTTTCTACAAAGTCCCTCCTTCCGACAAGCGCAGTCTGCTCTGATTGGCCAGCTGACCCAGTGCATTTTGATTGGCCGAACACCGCAAGCACTCGTCGGAAATGTAACGCCCCTTACCATAATCGCAAGCTTCAGTTTTAAAGATAAATGTAAAGACAGAGCCTGAAAGGGGAACAGAGTCCCGTGACAGACACAGTGATGAAGCTGGTATGTGTTTGCAGTACACAAGCCACGGTTAAGACAGCTGACTCCACTGTGATCTCTCTCTCACTCTCTGTCACACACACACACGCACGCACGCGCGCGCGTCCATAAAATGCATTGCTGTTCTGTTGTAAGTAATCTTAAAGATTCCTAAATGCATCTACTTCTGGAAGGCCAAATAAAATGCTTTTGCTTTCGCCTAGAAACACACAGCATCTCCCTGACATGGCTGCTTCAACA
>NW_015550283.1:0-314 GCF_001515605.1 Sinocyclocheilus anshuiensis | reverse complement strand
AACAAAACAGTAGCTGATTCAGAAGCGCCAGATTGTCATAGCAAAGTCAGAATTACCTCCTCTCCTAGGTTCACGAAACGGTCGTCCATAAAATGCATTGCTGTTCTGTTGTAAATAATCTTAAAGATTCCTAAATGCATCTACTTTCGGAAGGTCAAATAAAGTGCTTTTGATTTCGCACTGAAACACACAGCGTCTCCCTGACATGGCTGCTTCAACACTAACTGCGGTTACTGCAACCACGCCGTCTTTCTTTGCGTGGACATTTCGGCGGCATTATGCTAATATTTCCACATAGTGAGGTAGATATGTGG
>NW_015550282.1:2187-2338 GCF_001515605.1 Sinocyclocheilus anshuiensis | reverse complement strand
AGGGGTGTACTCACTTCTGTGAGATACTGTATATATATATATACTACGGGGCCGTTGAATGCTTGAATCCGATTGGCTGTCGAACGTTCTGAGGTGTGTCATTATTTTCAGGGAAACGCACGGCGAACGTAGTTCCAGGCAGCTCTCTTGT
>NW_015550282.1:0-2078 GCF_001515605.1 Sinocyclocheilus anshuiensis | reverse complement strand
TACCTATACAGCACACAGGAATTACTGCAATCACACGTGCTCGCACACGCACACTACGGTCACGCAGTTTGCACAAAAAGGTGTTGTCAGCGCTGCCCTGATGATTTTATCAGTTAGCCTATATAGTGTAGCAACTTAAAGGCTACACATGACATTTCTCACTAGCGAGGTAATAACAGCGCTGTTTAGAGACGCTGCTGCAGAATACTGTTGAGGAACGCACAGAGGTAGCATAATTCACACAAGCTCTCTCTCTCTCTCTCTTTCTACATGTTTGGATTGATTGATGTTACCAAGCTCAATCCTACAATCCGTCTACTGTTGAATAATCAAAAATGCCTTACAGAATTGGATGCCATTTCTTCCCTTTAATACTAGTTTGAAGGCAAACAAGAAAAAAAAATGATCACATTTTATTTGAAACATGTTTAGCTAAAACCATAATGCTGTCAGACTGCATGGCCTGAGGAACAAGCACTAATGTTCTCCTGCTCACTAAAAAATGTTGGGTTAAAAATAACCCAACAAGTAACCCAACTATGGGTTAACATAGCACCTTCCCAACTGTGGGTTATTTTTTTTTTTCTATATATAGCGATTTAAGTACAAAAACCGGACGAATAACTTTAAATATATCAGGTCTTGAGGTGTGGTAACCGTAGTATAAACCAGACAAATGTCTTGAAATATATCATCTGATCAATGTCTCAAGATGTGGTAACCGTAGTATAAGCGGAATAATTTAATTCTTAGAAAATAATGCACACCCGAGGTGTAATGCATCACCACCTCGGGTGTGCATTATTTTTCTAATAATTCAACGGCCCGTCGTCAATTATTCCTTACATATTTACTGCTAGTCTAATAACCCATGGACAATTCAAGAGCTGCACATTAGTCTTCCAGGTTGGCCAGGTTTCAGTGGACGTCAAGACTAAAAAGCTCTATTTTAGCTCGGAGGAAAGAATCCACCAAATAAATAAATAAATAAACATTTAGGATTTTGAACCAAACTTTTGAAAACAACATACAAAACCGCTGCTATAGAAAACACTTTGTGTGATTCAATTTGTGTGATTCAGTGATGAATAAAATTCAGATCTTTCTATCTATCTATCTATCTATCTATCTATCTATCTATCGCTGTCTGTCTGTCTGTCTGTCTGTCTGTCTGTCTGTCTGTCTGTCTGTCTGTCTGTCTGTCTGTCTGTCTGTCTGTCTGTCTGTCTGTCTGTCTGTCTGTCTGTCTGTCTGTCTGTCTGTCTGTCTGTCTGTCTGTCTGTCTGTCTGTCTGTCTGTCTGTCTGTCTGTCTGTCTGTCTGTCTGTCTGTCTGTCTGTCTGTCTGTCTGTCTGTCTATCTATCTATCTATCTATCTATCTATCTATGTGGCTTATAAACCTTCAAACATCAAAATTCAATCAAATTTGAACTGCCATGGTTGAGGCTGCAGTTGTAAGACTCCTCAAATTGCGGTATGTTGGAGCTGGTTGTGCTAATCCAGCAGCATGCTTGACTCTCCTATCTCCTGTGCCTTCCTCTATGGAGAACTGAGAATGTGAGGACACAGAGCATATCACACCCTATAAAAGGGATGGGGGATAAGTTGCACAGCTGGGGCGAAATGTTGGCTTTTCTGCCTACGGCCTTATCAGCCACTTACAGCTGTGGGCACAGAAAACTCGATTTCTGCGTATTCCACCCTGGAGGACAGAGAGATTCAAAGCAGCAGAACCTCCTCACTAAAACAGTGAGTGTTTGCAGTTTTAACTCAACTTAAATGCCATGACCCCTTAATTACACGCCACATTTTATTTTGTGGCATCTTTTCAAATGAATCCATCCATTTCACTCATTTGTGTGACAATATTTGCAGACAGAAGAGTTCAGAATGAGACTATCCTGCCCTAAAAATGCACATAAATTGCTTTAGCACTTTATTTTAAGGACCAATTCTCTTCTATTAACTAGTTGCTTATTAGCATGCATATTACTAGCATACTGGCTGTTTATTGCTATTTATAAAGCACATATTAATACCTTATTCTGCATTACCCTATTTTAGATCCCTTAATCCTA
>NW_015550281.1:0-2134 GCF_001515605.1 Sinocyclocheilus anshuiensis | reverse complement strand
GTTTTTTTTTTCTCCTACAGGTGACTTCCCGGGCTCCGTACTTTAGTGAGCGGACTGGAAAACTGCACAAAGGAGAAACTGCCGGAAACGTTCCGTTTACGGGTTTGTGCGCTGACGTGAAACAGTCCGGAAACGCGCCTTTTCATGCAGTGGTACTACAAAAATATGAACAAATGATTAATAAATGATTAGTACAGATGTGTGAATAGGGTAAATTTAGGTATTTCGGGACACTTTTTGCCATCGAGATGACTGCTCATAAAGGTATTATAATGATTAGTAAACATTTATAAACATTTGCCACTTTAGAGTTTCCACTTTAGATTGAGTATTGCAAAAACATGAACACATAATTAATATATTATTTGTTAAGATGTGTAAATAGAGATCTACACAACAAAAAAAGACCAGCAAATAAAGATCATATGAACTGAAAGTTTACTGACATTTGTAACCATTTCAATTTACATTAAATAACCATATGTTAATCATTAGGTAATGTTTAGTAAGTTCATTAGTAAACATTAACAAGAACATTTTCTCATATTTCTAGTTATGGGAATATATTAACTAATGATCTGCATTGTATAATGTTTGTAATCATTTATAAATGAAAGTTATTATAAAGTGTTACCAAAAAATAGATATGATTTTGCAATAATGTCAAACCTGAGTGTTGATGTCTCTCTCTGTCAACCTCCTGAAGTCCAACTAGCAAATGAAAGTTATTTGCTAGCCGTTATATGGACACATAGGCTACAAGAAATACCCGTGTTCCTTGAAATCACATGACATACATGAAATTGAAAGTATTTGACCTATTTGCACAGGATTACCTAACTGTCAAGGGGCCAGTTGATAACAGTCTTCAAACAGCATTAGTTTTAAAACATAACAAAATACTAACAAATTCATGTTCAAACAAAGGATACCTGCTTGTGTTTGTGAATTCTCACCCTGAACACAATCTTAGATCTTAGATAAATGTAAACAATTTTCCACATTCTAAACAGTAGGCTAATGAGTTTCCATATACCTCAGTTTTTAGTTTTTTCCCCATACAATGAAAGTCAAGTTTGTGTTCAGCAGAAAAAGAAATTCATACAGGTTTGCAAATGACATAATGGTGAGTAAATGATGACAGAATTTACATTTTGAATGTTTGACACTAATGAACGTCTGAACTGTGATCTCACAGTTCCACACATCTGCCTCAGTTCTCAGTTCCACTACTTCTCAAAAGTTTTTAGAACACCTCCATTTTCTGAATAAATTTCTTGTTCTAAAACTTTTGATCGGTAGTGTATATTCACTATGAGTGACATCCACACAAACTGCCAGTGTAACAAATAATTGCAAATACTTTTAATAAATGTATTAAGGTGTGTGCCATTTGTATACATTTCATTTATGCTACTCTGTTTCAGTGGCTGCTGGTGCTAACATATATATATATATTTTGCAGCCAGCAGGACTGAATGCAATTGTTACATAAACATAACTATTAAATAACCATTTAAAAAGTGACATAGTAATGTATCATTACTGCTTAGCTAAAAAAATAGAAACTGAAATTTCAACTGTTAAAGCATGAGATAAGATACCACGAATCAGTGAATTTGAGTTTAATGTGGGTTTATTATCAGTAAAGTACTTATTAACCATTTGTAATCATTCCAACAACAACAACAAAAAATCAGCCATTTATATTAAAGGGGTCATATGATGTTGCTAAAAAGAACATTATTTTGTGTATTTGGTGTAATGCAATGTGTTTAAGGTAAAAAAAACACATTCTTTTCCACATAATGTACATTATTGTTGCTCCTCTATGCCCCGCCTTTCTGAAACACGCCGATTTTTAGAAAGCTCATCGATCTGAAAAAGCGAGGTTTACACTGATTGGCCAGCTATCCAGTGCATTGTGATTGGCCGAATGCCTCAAGCGCGTGACGAGGTGTGCTCTGATTGGCCAGCTATCCAGTGCGTTGTGATTGGCCGAATTCCTCAAGCGCGTGACGGAAATGTTATGCCACTTAACATACTGTGATGCAGAGTCCCAGCGCAACCAGACAAAACTAACAAAACCCATTACAAATGAGGCATTTGTAGCATCCAGTGGGCACATAATTAC
>NW_015550280.1:0-1211 GCF_001515605.1 Sinocyclocheilus anshuiensis | reverse complement strand
TGGAAAAAGGATTCCCAAGTAAGTCCTCACAAAAAGACAAAAGAACTGGTTTAACAAATGAAAATGGCATAATTTGCCTTCATGTGTCATCTATCTTTAAAATGATTCAACTGAGCATTTAAGTAAGGGATAATGCACGGCTAGCTGTGCTTTAAACCAATTTAATGCACTTCACGTCGAGTGGTTCTTTGCTTCCACGTTGTGCATTAAAATCGTTTAATGCAGAGCTAGCCATGCATTATCCCTGTGGTGCATTAAAATAGTTTAATGCACAACTAGCCATGCATTATCCCTTACCCTAATCCAGGATCGAAGCTATTTTATTAATAAAAGTCACAGGACAGCATTAAAAACAAGTTTCTATGCTCCTGAATGTTTCTGTGTGTATGCAGCGTGATGTCTGATCTCTCTTTCTGCGTGTGTGTGCGTTAACGAAATCAGCGCATTAATACAGAGCAGTGATATAAACTGACTTGGAACTACCTGTGCATTAAACTGTTTTAATACATACCTGCCAGCCAATCAGAATAGAGTATTCAGACAGACCATGGTATAAGTTATTGAATAGGAGCTTTAGTGTGACTGTTACAGGCATTAAAGGGAACGTTCACCCAAAAATTAAAATTCTGTCATTAATTACTCACCCTCATGTCATTCCAAACCAACAAGACCTCCATACATCTTTGGAACACAAATTAAGGTATTATTGATTAAATACCCCATAGACATCAATGCCACTACCACCTCAGAAAGGTATTAAAGTCATTGTTAAAATAGCGCATCCAGGTCTCTGTCAAAATGCCAGCTCTTGCATCAGCACCTCTCGTGAATGCATGTCAGAGACTGACACAAAAAAAAAAAATAGTTGAAAAAGTATTATCGTCACTTCATAATTAAGGTTGAACCACTATAGTCCTGTATTCTTGTAGCTTCATAAAATTAAGGTTGAATCACTGATGTCACATGGACTATTTTAAAAATGTCCTTACTATCTTTCTGGGCCTTGAACGTGTCAGTTGCTCTCAGATTTCATCAAACATATCTTAATTTGTTTTCTGAAGATGAATGAAGGTCTTACGGGTTTGGAACAACATGAGGTTGAGTAATTAATGACAGAATTCTCATTTTTGGGTGAACTAACCATTTAAAGAGAAATAAAGCATAACATTTATTGAGCACATTTCTATGAGTATTTGCTACATCACACAAAG
>NW_015550279.1:0-1003 GCF_001515605.1 Sinocyclocheilus anshuiensis | reverse complement strand
ATGATGTAATATACATAAATTATAATAGTATACATTGTTTTTGTTCTAATACGTTGTAGGCTATTATTAAATAACATTTATGTATTTGACTAAATAAAACCATGTGAATAAACAGATCATTGACTGATTTGTTAATTTATGAATTGTTATTGCTGGTATTGGATAGTGGTGTAATCATTTATTAAATATTTCTGAAAGTAAAAAAGTAAAAAGTAATATTTAATAATAATACATTAAATGGCGCGTCAGCTCTTCAGCACGTGATTAATTCTAGCCAATGAGAGCTGGAACTGCTGGAACTCTGCATCGTTAATGAGCTGTCATTCCGGCTTCAACTGTACCGCCCAGCTCTGCTCAACCAGGTAAGATTTTTTTAATTTCTCAGTTAATTTCTGAATTTTCTATTTAAAAATTTGTAAAATTCGTCAAAATGGTTGTGAATTAATTAATAAGAATTAAATTACACACATTTTATTTTAATTATCAGTGTTGCTTGTCGCGTTTTTAAATGACCAACGGTTATAACGGCCGACTAGCCCATTCAGATCGTTTTCTGAGGTAATCTAATCTCTTGTGATATATCCTTTCAAATTGCACATGAATTAATTAAATGTAACTATTTTACCATTTTGGTGTCAATTTGGTTTATTTTCCTTTGCTGTTTTGTTGTTGTTTTGATTAACAGCGAGCAATACATAATGGAGCTAAGTTCGTATAATGTCTGTTATAGCAACATAAACGAGGATGTATATAGCATTAAACAATACCTCGGCTACACACGCTTATTAAATCTCGTTATCATTAATATATGGCTGTTCATAACTGATAACTTAGACATCGGTAAACTCCGCGCTGACAGGTAACGAAACGTTACGACCGCTTCGCAAACAATATAACTTGCATTCGCTTAAAGATTATTTCAAAGATACAGTCACATTACTGTCATGTTAATGTTACTTACAAATAATAGATTATAAATAATATCTTTGTAGGAAGAGTTGCG
>NW_015550278.1:240-485 GCF_001515605.1 Sinocyclocheilus anshuiensis | reverse complement strand
TAACAGCTGCAACATACTTTGCATGAATAACACTTTAATAACACAAATATAACAAAGGAATAACATAGTAATAACACAGAAATAGTTCAGTAATAACACAGGAATAACACAAATAACACAGGATTAACTCAGTAATAACACGTTAATAACGCAGTAATAACACAGAAATGACACAGGAATAACAGTGACAACAGAAATAACACAGGAATAACAAAGTAAAAACACAGGAATAACAGAATAAACAA
>NW_015550278.1:0-129 GCF_001515605.1 Sinocyclocheilus anshuiensis | reverse complement strand
GAAATAACAGGAATAACACAGTAATAACACAGTAATAACAGAAATAACTCAGGAATAACAGGAATAACACCGTAATACCACAGAAACTCAGGATTAACACAGTAATAACACAGAAATAACACAGGAATA
>NW_015550277.1:0-817 GCF_001515605.1 Sinocyclocheilus anshuiensis | reverse complement strand
CAAAACACGACAATTAATGAGATTACTACAATGTTATTGCTCTAATCTCTCTATTACGTCAGTAGAGTGTTTGAAAGAACAGAAACTAGCGTTATGCCAAACTATGCGTTTGTTTTCATTTAGTAATGATGTTAGTTAGCTAACAATAAATTCCAGTAATTTTCAATTGTGCTCAAGTTTTTACGTGAAAAACAGCTTTGTGAATCTCTGAACTATTGAAAACATTTTCGCTGAAATATCACTCACGCAAGTTAACTTTAATGAGGTTATGTGATTAATATGAACGTCAGTGTACAGTATAATGAGTCAAGCAAACAAGAATCAAACTATCGAAATGCACACGGACCAAAGTATTATAAATCAGAAATCTATAACAGAAAGGCAAACTTACCTTAAACACGAGAAAATCCAGCCATGCATCTCCTCCGTGACAAGCCCAACCGTCCCTCTCTGATTCAAAGCGTGGGTGCAAACACACATGTGCGGATTCAAGCACGCTGAACCTTTAGATTAAAATGTACTCAATATTTCTAGATTTATGTGCAATGACTATAAAACATGTAAATATTACTAAGAGTTACCCTTCTCACGCATTTTATTAATTATATGAATTAAATGTGTACATTTTACTTAGAACATTGTTGTAATATTAAAAATCAAGGAGAACAAGTAGAATTTAACTAAAGTCTCAAATCCAAAGAGATATTCTTTATAAAAGTTAAGAGTCAGCCACACCTAAAACGGCTCGTTCTAACACGCCCCCACTTGTCTAGTCATGATGTGGGAAGATTTGCATAACGCTGCCCAAATGTTCACG
>NW_015550276.1:0-649 GCF_001515605.1 Sinocyclocheilus anshuiensis | reverse complement strand
GTATTATTTAATTATTTGATTTGGGATTTGTTTTAAAATTTCAAGCTAGTTTTATTTTTTGACATATTTAAATTTCACAAATAAATGTGCAGCATTTTGTTGAAGAAATAATAAAAGGCCACCTTTTCATTTATAATTTGTTTTAAATCTCATTTTGTTAAAAAAAAAATTGTGAGAAAATTGTATTGTAAATCAGCATCGTGAATCGCATCGTGAGTTGAGAGAATTGTTACATCCATATATGCTACTAGTTTTTGCTGTGGTATCAAAGAAGTATTCTGTTATTTAAATAATAAAGAACCATATTTTTTTTGCTCATCTGCAAAATGACACGATCTGTTACTCAAAATCTGATATGATAATGCAATATGATCCAAGCCGTGGGTTTTGTGATCCGTTGCACCTCTACTCTCTTGACTTGTTCTTTGATGAAAAAAAAGCAATCACTGAAGTTTTTAATCATGCTGATTTGTCCGCAGTGAAGTTCAGCCAATGTCTTTTTATTTTTTTTTATTTGGGCTACTTAAAATTCATTTTGGGCTACCAAAATCTGAAGAATGTCTGCCTGAAGGGCTACCAGAGATTTTGAAATTTTGCGAGCCCTGCATTTCTAAACCTGTTGTCCAACAAAAGAGAACACTATAACGTT
>NW_015550275.1:0-529 GCF_001515605.1 Sinocyclocheilus anshuiensis | reverse complement strand
TTCGAAGAATCTTTGGTTATTTTGGCACATGATTGTTTAAATATCAGATTAGCAATATAATGTATCTTAACAAGTTCTGTAATTTTTAAAGTGTTAGTGTGCGAATGATTCAGTGACGTTCAAGGAGTTTGGTTTTAAAAAAGATTTTCTGTCAGTAGTAATTTTTGGCATTTCTTCTTAAATCTTCAAATCCTATTATGCTTTTTTTCAAAGTCTTGATTTTGTTTTGGGGGTGTACTAGAACAGGCTCTCATACTAGGTTTTTCGAAAAACCCTCAGAATTTTTCACATATTTTACATTATTACAACACCTCTCTCCCCAGTCTGGCATGAACGACTCGAATAGTTCCTGTATCAAATGAAGGCCCGCCTTCTGAAATACGAAATGTGCTGTGATTGGTTAGCTGCGCCAGTGTGTGTTGTGATTGGCAGCACTTGGCGCCTGGTCGGGAAATGTCATTCCCTTACCATAGCCGCCTGCAAACTTCAGTATAAATATTGCGTCAAAATCAAATCCATTTAAAGGGTT
>NW_015550274.1:0-942 GCF_001515605.1 Sinocyclocheilus anshuiensis | reverse complement strand
ATATATATATATATATATATATATATACAGTATATATATATATAGCTGTCCAGTCTCTGCCTGCGCTACTTCAACCCTAAAGCTTAATGTGCGGCTAGTGAACAAATCTCAAAGTTCAAATAACTTATTGCTGGACCTCATAATTTTCCTTTTCCCTCTTGACTTTTTAATGCATATTTGACTTTGAAACAGAATTAAAGGGATAGTTCACCCAAAAATAAAAAATCTGTCATTGATTACTCATTTTCATGTCGTCCAAACTAAAGGTAGTAAGGACATCGTTAAAATAGTCCATGTGACATCAGTGGTTCAACCGTAATTTAATCTTATCTTCCGTGTCAGTCTCTGCTGCCATTCACGACAGTACCACGACACATTGAAATTTTCAATTTTCAATTGAAAGACAAGAAATTGTTGAATTAAGTCATTATTTTTGTTTTCTTTGCGCACAAAAATTATTCTCGTAGCTTTATAAAATTACGCTTGCACCACTGATGTTGTCACGCCCCTGGACTCTTTGTGTTGTGTTTTCCCTTCCCAGGTGTGCTGTGTTCCCTTTAATTAGTCATTCCTTGCACCTGTGTTTTCCCAATCACCCAGTGTTTAAAATCCCCAGTCCTTTCAGTTAGTGTTTGTTGGTCCTCAAACGTCATTCCTTGTGTTCCAGTGACTCCTACGTTCCCTGTGTGATCATTAAAGACTGTGAATTGAAGTTATCTCCATGTTTTCTCGTTCCTCGCTCCTTGCCTCCCGAGAAGTGTGACAGAAGGACCGACCTAAACAGTTACCTCCGTTTGGTTTAACCACTGATGTCACATGGACTATTTTAACGATGTCCTTACTACCTTTCTGGACCTTGAATGTGTCAGTTGTGCTGCTGTCTATGGAGGGTCAGAAAGCTCTCAGTTTTCATCAAAAATATCTTAATTTGTGTTCCGAAGA
>NW_015550273.1:355-530 GCF_001515605.1 Sinocyclocheilus anshuiensis | reverse complement strand
TGAGTCCTGGTAGGAATGCACATGTCTTCACAGAAATTGATATAATATGTTACAGTCTCTGTGAGCTCGTCCAGATCGGTGGCAATAGCTTCAAAATCACTCCAATCAGTGAGGTCAAAACAAGCTTGTAAATCCTGCTCTGCTTCATTAGTCCATCTTTTTACAGTCCTTAATA
>NW_015550273.1:0-237 GCF_001515605.1 Sinocyclocheilus anshuiensis | reverse complement strand
GGGGACCGAGCGATATGCATCCTTTATTGTGGAGTAACAATGGTCCAGTATATTACTGTCTCTGGTGGGACATGTAACATGCTGTCTGTATTTTGGCAGTTCACGGGAAAGATTTGCTTTATTAAAGTCCCCAAGAATTATTATAACAGAGTCTGGGTGTTGTTGTTCCCTTTCAGTCGGTCACTCTCGACATCACGTCGGATGATCGACGAATTGGGATCTCGCTTAGAGAGACCA
>NW_015550272.1:0-3432 GCF_001515605.1 Sinocyclocheilus anshuiensis | reverse complement strand
CATCATTCTGTGGCCAAGATGAGGACTTTCAGCCTTTACTGAGCTGACAAGGTTGTCAAGCTCCTCATCTGTTATCTTTGTGTATGTATCTCTTATAGAAATACCATACTCATTGAGACGGCGATTAATAGTCCTGGTTGACACACCAAGAAGCTGAGTAATGCATGGAATAGACAGCTGCATGCGCACAAGATTCTGGAGATGTTCTCTAGAAATAAGAAACTTTGGAGGTCCCTTCGCTCCAAATTGCACTTCTAGGGCAGTTATGGGTGCACTGTTGTTTTCAATTTGCCTCTCCACTGTGTTTTTTAAGTTGGATAGTTCATTAAGGACTTCATGTGGGAAAGTAATTTGATTATGAATGGATGTGATGAAAATAAGTTCATGACTGCAAATACGCCCCAATTCAACCCTGGTGTCATCATTGTGCCCACTGACCTACACAATAACGGTTTCTTCAATTAGTTATTTAGTGTTTTGTATACGTTTCATAAGACTTTGCATGATATTTTTGAGTACACATAGAATATGAAAAAGACCAGCTTAAGTCAGGGGTACTCAAATTCAGAGGCCAAGCGGGCCGCATTTAAACTACATAAAATGCGAAGGGCCACAAATTACAATTTGCATCATCAGACTTTAAGACAATATTTGCAGATTTACTGATTTAGAAATAGTTTGTTACTTATCTAAGTATCAAACAGTGTATTGAACAAACTCAAAATGCTAAAACTAAAAACATTCTTGAGCAAATATAATTCACAAATTTCTAAAGAAGTATTATTTTTCATATTTATATTAACTATATTGTATCAATATATATATATATATTTTAAATAGGGGATGCCATAGCACAGGGGGTACTCAAGTTCAGAGGCCAAGCGGGCCGCATTTAAACTACATAAAATGCGAAGGGCCACAAATTACAATTTGCATCATCAGACTTTAAGACAATATTTGCAGATTTACCGATTTAGAAATAGTTTGTTACTTATCTAAGTATCAAACAGTGTATTGAACAAACTCAAAATGCTAAAACTAAAAACGTTCTTGAGCAAATATAGTTCACAAATTTCATCAGTGAGCTGCGTCTCAGGCCGATAACGTCACTTCCAGGGAGGCATGCCCAGGCCTGTTGTACACGCCCCCGTCCCTTGACTCCACCCCCATGTCAAAACAGTGCCACAAAGCGAGACGCGCAGAAACGTGAAGCGCAAAGGGAAAACGGTATCGCAAGCTCAAACTTGACTGAAACGCAAAATAAAAGCAGCGTTGCAAATAAATTAGTAGATATGGCCATGGAAAATATGTATTGCAAAATCATTGCTTTTGTGCTGTTTCATTTATATTTTGCAATTCTTTATTTTTGTTTGCAAAAACACATTTATTTTTTCTCAATACTTTTATTTTCGTTTGCAAAACTTTATTTTCTTTTGCAAAACTTTATTTTCTTTTGCAAAACTTTATTATTTTGCATATATATGTGGCATTATTTTGACTCCATACGTCACACGTCTACACCAAAAGAAAAGTCCTATCTACACGCTAGAAGTACATAGAAATGTATATAAATAAACAAGTGTGTGTTGAAAATGACTGTGAATAAAAGAGTGTGTAGCACATCTATAAGGGAAAACATGTTTTCGTGCAGCAACCATTTATAACAGGTGTCTGTAGCCTGTTTTCGTCAGTAGCCTAACAAGTTTTATTAATCTTTTTAAAAGAAATAGCAAAAATCTCTATTTAACTATTATACAACAAACTAGGTTTGTAAATAAAATACATATTAGGCCAAACACTACACAAAAACAAACAAATATGCAACAATCAATAGGTAACAAATTGCAACGTTATCATTAATTGTGCAAAAATATTTTCCCTGTTGAAAAAAACCAGCATATGCTGGTTAGGTATCAAAACATACCTAACCAGCATATGCTGTTTTTTTCAACAGGGCTCCTGTGGTGATTTGTCTGAATTACACTGCTGCGAGTTTCTTCTTCATGCCTCCTTTGGTGTCATATTAGTTTTGAATGACATGAGATTGACTAAATGATGGCTAGAAGTTTGTTTATTTTATTTTAATTTAATTTCAGTTCAGTACAGACCCCTGAAGAATCAGGCAAGATTAAATCTTACAAAACAAGGCCCGAGTAAAAGAGAGGACTATAACAGAAATCGACCAAAACACCATATAGGCTTTAATTGACAAGTTAGCAGCTAAAAAGTGAGACAGCATCCAAAAGTTTGCAGAAAGCCATCTTGCTCAGTGAAACGTTACAGCGATGAAGATGACTAGCTAGTGACATAGTGGACATAAATAAATAAATTAGTTTGTTTACTGACAGGCTGTTAAAACAGGTTGCGGACTGGGGTGGATTGTGAAGGAATTAGAATAAATAAGATGTGGGACAGTACTTTAGATTCAACAGTTACATTGAACTCTAAAACCCAAACCTTATTTGCAGTTTGCATCAGTTTTCTGCCAATAATGTAAATGTACCTTCGTAAGTTGCATCTACAATAATGAAGAGTGCTTTTTGAGAGCACTCTGATAGTTTTGCAACCCGATCTCATTAAAGTGCGTATAAATAGTACGCCAAATAAAAATTAAAACTCGTGGAATTGATACGCAAAAATGGACTTTGGCGTGTATATGCTACGCAATGAGTAGGATTAGGGTTGTGGGGTAGATGCGTATCATATGTACGCGAAAACTGCGTATCATATGCACGCCAAACACGTGCGTAGCATATACACGGCAAAGTCAATTTTTGCGTATCAATATCACGAGTTTTCGTTTTTATTTGGCGTACTATTTATATAAATTTTGAAGGCTCTAGTTTTGCCATCCCGATTCATTTCAACAGAGATCTGGCAATTTCTAATGACACAAGCAATAGTGACTGTTGGTGACAGGATGTAAGTGTGTCCAGCAACTTTATGTGTGATCGTCTATATAGTGTGATTTCAGAAACAACAACCAATAGGGTTGAAGCCGGTCAGTGGCACTTACTAGGGGGGTGGGAAGATTCCCCGATTCGCTCGGTGCATCGGCATAAAAAGTTAACGATGCGATGCATCGGTTTAAAAAGTGTGCATCGGCTACAAGTTCGCATTTATATCGCGATGCATCGTTTTGGCGGTCACATTGTTTAGATTTTTTTTAGGGCAAGTCGTTTTGGAGTTATTGCCGTTTATCTCTGAATGTGTCACGAATATCGAAAACAAAACTAACTTAACCCCGCTATTTGCATCGGTAAAAACCGATGCATTTATATATACTAGTGGATGCGCTATACTTTTATTATTTAGAAAGTGACCAATAATCTGTGACCAATATTTTCTATGTAGATTGATTTCTCCTCTCTAAACTGTTTCTCAAGCGCATCCCACTCAGCAAAAACTCGTTGAAAAGACGTCGAAAAGACG
>NW_015550271.1:0-2375 GCF_001515605.1 Sinocyclocheilus anshuiensis | reverse complement strand
GACTCCCTGTTAGCCGCCAGACCAAGATGTGTTGTTAGTGTTTCTCCTGATTGTCCGGATACAGATGGATTGACCATACGAAGTGTCTGTTACTGGTGCCCATTTGCAAAACTCTGAGATTATTAAAGATTTGAAGTCTCATTTGTCATATCTGTCCGAAGTTAATTCAGACATATTTAACTTTGTTCTCCGATGTACCATCTAGAACGACTGCAGTGTACCATGACATTGATGTGGGAGACCATCCACCAATTAAGCAGCATGCTTATAGGGTGAACCCGACTAAGCGCCAGGTAATGCAGGATGAGGTGAAATACCTGCTCGAAAATGGGTTGGCTGTTCCGAGCTCCAGCGCTTGGAGTTCCCCCTGTCTTATCGTTCCGAAAAGTGATGGTACTGCCCGTTTTTGCACTGATTATAGAAAAGTCAACGTGATTACAAAGCCGGATTCCTTTCCTTTACCTCGTATGGAGGATTGTGTAGACAGGGTGGGGTCCGCTACCTTTGTTTCGAAGCTGGATTTACTCAAGGGCTACTGGCAGGTGCCCTTGACTCCTCATGTATCCGAAGTTTCAGCTTTTGTTATGCCTGATAACCTGCTACAGTACACCGTTATGGCGTTCGGATTGCGAAACGCTCCAGCCACGTTTCAGCGTCTGATGAATAAGGTGTTGACAAGCATTCCTAATTGTGACGCGTATTTAGACGACATCGTGGTGTACTCTTCTGATTGGAATGAACATCTAAAAACCCTTTAGATGGTTTTTGACCGTCTGCAAGCCTTTTCTTTGACTCTAAATCTCGCGAAATGCGAGTTTGGAAGGGCTACAGTAACGTATTTGGGCAAGCAGTTCGGCCAGGGTGAAGTTCGTCCTATTGCTGCTAAACTGCAGGCTATTGTACAGTTCCCTGCCCCGAATACTAGGCGACAGCTGAGACGTTTTCTCGGTATGGCAGGATACTATCGGGGATTCTGCAAAAACTTTTTTGATGTGGTGTTACCTCTGACCAATTTGCTTTGTCAAAACAGAGATTATGTGTGGTCTGATGATTGTCAGATAGCCTTTGAGTCTGTCAAATCATTATTGTGCAGCATGCCGGTACTCTCTGCTCCTGACTTCTCGACGTCGTTCAAGCTGGACGTGGATGCTAGCGCTACTGGCGCTGGTGCTGTTCTCCTGCAGGAAGATGCGCATGGAGTTGATCATCCTGCGTGCTATTTTTCGAGGAAGTTTTTGAAGCACCAGTTGAATTACAGCACAATCGAGAAGGAAGCTTTGGCGTTACTGCTTGCGTTACAGTATTTTGAGGTGTATGTGGGGTCAAGTCCATTACCTCTTGTGGTATTTACAGATCATAACCCTTTGGTTTTTCTCTCCCGCATGCGTAACTCTAATCAACGTATAATGCGCTGGGCATTAATCATACAGGTGTTTAACTTGGAAATCCGCTATAAGAAAGGAAAAGACAATGTTTTGGCCGATACTTTGTCTCGTGCGGTTTAACAGAAGTAATCAACGGTGCGTTGATTTTTAGCGGTGGGGGTGTTACGTTATGATGTCTTTTGTGTTTCCATAATATTTGTGTTCTGTTGGATGTTTTCTGTCTGGGTTTCAGATTGCTGCTGATTTACTAGGAGTGCTGCCGTCTATCAGCGGTAATTGGCAGATCGCTGCTGATTTACTAGGAGTGCTGCCAGTGCCGTCTATCAGCGGTAATTGGTGTGATCAGCAGGCAGTCCTTTTAAAACGCCACTTCCGCTCTTCAGAAGTCGGCGGTGCGACTTTGGGCCGGTCGCACTGGTCCAGACTCCCTGTTAGCCGCCAGACCAAGATGTGTTGTTAGTGTTTCTTTTGATTGTTTGGTTCTTTTGAAATGTGATAGTAATGTAGGAGAGACCTGCCCTTTTGTTTAAATATAATTTCTACTATGTTTTTTGGTTAAGAGTAGATAGGGTAGTAATGTAGGAGAGACCTGCCCTTTTGTTTAAATCTAATTTCTACTATGTTTTTTGGTTAAGAGTACCTAGGTTAGGTTTATTGTATTTCTTTTTCTTTTTCTTTGTGACAGGTTATTTATATTGTTTTATTTTATTAGATTGGTTTTGTTTGTTATTTTGGGCATTGGGTCTCTCTGACGAAAAATACCACTTTATTATTCATATCTAGTTTTCTTTTAATAATTCGTCACTTAGACGAATTCTTTTCGCTTTCGTTATTTCTTTGTTTGGACCGTGGGTCCCTTAATGAATTCTATCAATTGGTGGCTGCGTTTTCCTTGGTCATGTACAATAAAGCTACCTTATATTTCATTTTGTTTTATTTGGTTCGTTTTTTGGTCTGGCGGCCTGCTGGAAGATTTGTTCCTTCCCTTTT
>NW_015550270.1:0-887 GCF_001515605.1 Sinocyclocheilus anshuiensis | reverse complement strand
AGAGAAAACATGATTCATCAGACCAGGCCAGCTTCTTCCATTGCTCCGTGGTCCAGTTCTGGGGCCTCGTTTATAAAGTGTGTGTACGCTTAAATCCACGTCAGCGCTCAGTCTTTGACGTGGAAAAGTGCTTAGCGTCACGTCAGGGTCTGAGCAGACGTACGCACTTTTTCTTGTCAGGTCTGCAGGTTTTTGAAAATGTAATCTGTTCTTGCAGCTCGCTGTTCTAAATTAAAGGATTTGGACGATGTCTGGTGATCTTTTATATGTTAATGACATTAATTAGGAGTTGTGCAGAGAGCTAAACCCTTTAGTTGCGCACAAGTTCAAGATCATTTGCGATTCATAGATTTCACAGAAAGAGAGGCGTACGTGCGTTTTCTGTGCATACGTTCACTTTATGAATCACACGTAGCCTATGCATATTTGAGAGAATTTAGGATGGTTTCTGCGCAACATTTTATAAATGAGGCCCAGTGTGTGGTACTTATAAGGCAGTACAAAGCAGAGCAATGCCGAGGTTGTGAGTTCGAGCCTCACCTGGAGCACAGTTTTAGGATGCAAGAAACGAGATCAAAGACTAACATAAAAGATGTAAACGCTGTTGGTGCTTTCGGCGGTGGACAGGGGTCAATATGGGCACCCTGACTGGTCTGCGGCTATGCAGCTCCATACACAACAATCTGCACTGCGTTGTTTATTCTGACACCTTTCCATCAGAACCAGCATTAACTTCTTGAGCAATCTGAGCTACAGTAGCTCGTCTGTTGGATCGAACCACATGGGCCAGCCTTTGCTCCCCACGTGAGCCTTGGCCGCCCCTGACCCTGTCGCCGGTTCATCACTGTTCCTTCCTTGGACCACTTTTGATAGATACTGACCACTGC
>NW_015550269.1:0-818 GCF_001515605.1 Sinocyclocheilus anshuiensis | reverse complement strand
ATATATATATATATACTGTATATATATATATATATATATATGAAGAGGTCATTTGCGAAAACCGATAACTCTTGGGGAAATTGATTTGCAGCGTTATCAACAGGCATTTCATCACACTAACAAACAGCATAAAACAACATAACCCTCTCACATAATACAACACCAACAACAAAAATAAGATAAGATGCCAGACCAGCTGACTTCATGGTTCTTTACTGCTATTTATTCTTATTGCTTGTGGGATAAAATAAAACTTACCAAAGGGAGACAATATCTTCGCCCAGATGGTAATAGATCGAATGAGGAGCTGAGTGGGAATTTTAAATCAGCCACAATACTTCCTGCCTTTTTGGCCACTCTATCTCTGTAAATCTGTTCAAGGTTCGGCATTGTAGTGCCCAATAATTTACTAGCTATAGTAACCATTTCCCTTAAACACTTTTTCTGAGCTTCAGTAGCGTACCATACCAACAGATGCTGCAAAAGACTAAAATACTTTCAATGAAAGCAAAATAGAACATCACAAGTATTTTGCTATTAACATGGAAAGACACCAGTTTCTTTAAAAAATACAATCTCTGCTGTGCTTTGGTGATAATGCTGTCAACCCTAATTTTGACAACTAATTTTCAGGGGAAGTTGCTAAAGGAAGGTTGATTTGTTGCTAAAAGTTGCTAAATGACGTTGCGATGTCATTACGCGGTGGCGTCATTGCGTAATCACAATGCAAAATTGTGTCACTGCATCAAATCGCAGCAAAAAAATGTAATTTGTATGTTAATTTAGATGTTTATAAAATAATATAAATGCATAATATA
>NW_015550268.1:723-964 GCF_001515605.1 Sinocyclocheilus anshuiensis | reverse complement strand
ATATATATATATATATATATATATATATACAGTATGTACATACATCAGTGTTATTTTAGTATCATTGAGATACTATTATAATTTTTGTTAATATTTTGAATGACATTTTATTTTTTATTTTTACTTTAATTTTAGCAAATGTTTTAGTATATTTTAATAAATCCGTGGATCATTCGTTTTTTTAATTTAATATTGAAAGTAGAAAAATTAGAAAACGGCTCCTTTTTCGTTTTTTTTCCAA
>NW_015550268.1:0-255 GCF_001515605.1 Sinocyclocheilus anshuiensis | reverse complement strand
ACATAGGCCTACTGTGATTTATTCCAAAGTGACTTATATGATGCATTTAATGTAAAATAATCTAAATGAAGCCTTTTAAAAGATGAGTATTCCCTGTGGTTCATGTTTGTGGCATGCGCCAGAAAGATGCTCAAGGAGACCGAGATGCGCTAAAGCAGCGCATTCTGTTGTTCTCTTTATTTTTCAACGGCATGACATTTTGTAGTTATATTGAACGTAACGTTACACAATTAAAAATATACATTTTACCATACG
>NW_015550267.1:0-874 GCF_001515605.1 Sinocyclocheilus anshuiensis | reverse complement strand
GTCATATATTCATATTGTTTATTTATAAGTTATAACTTTATTTTAACAAGTACACTACGATTACTGTATGACTTTGAGGTTACACTTCTTGTGGTTTTGCAAATGACTTTGAGGTCACACTTCTTGTGGTTTTGCATGTTTAAGTCTATTCAGTATGTAAAACGCGTTTTATTGATCTGTTGATGGTTTTGGTTGTTGATTGCGAAAGTTTAAAGTGCACTGTGGATTTAATTCTTGGCATGATTGTATTGTACAACAGTAGATTATTAATTTTTGCAATATGCATTTTTATTAAACATTGACAAATAATATTTTACATTTTTATATGTGATATGTAATCTGTATATAAAATTTTTGAATATTTATAGTTTTGTTATATAATTCCAGTTATGTAGTTATTTATAATATGTACAGTTAATGTGTGATACAATGAATGCATGTATGAAATTATTTTACATGAATATATACAGTACATGAATGTTGGAAGAATGAAAAATTCTGTACAATACAATATATCAAATCCACTGTGAAATAAAAGTGCAAGTAATACTAAAACTTATACTGTGATATGTGAACAACTTGGTTGTTTTAGATATTATGTCAATGAAATTTTTATTATGAAAATTTTATTAAATTTTTTGTTAGTAAATTATATAATTGCAGGTAAGTACTTGTGTCCATGTTTTAAACACTGTAGACTAAAATAAAATATAAACAGACAGTAAGTTTATCCTGCAGGAATAGTGGCCTGTTTAATATGAGTCCTGCAGGAATGAGCAAGATGATTCCTGCACAAGGCTTAAAAACTCTAAATTTTCCTACAGATATATATAGGGATGCACCGATATGAAAATGTTGGCCGATACCGATAACC
>NW_015550266.1:0-916 GCF_001515605.1 Sinocyclocheilus anshuiensis | reverse complement strand
AGTATCTATCATGCATTTTTAATGCATGCTAGTGAAAGCACTTTTTTGACTTGAAAGCCAAGTAAGTGTAATCTAAACAGACTCTGCAAACTATTGTGCTTATTATAATATCTGTGTATCATCAAAATCATGTGTTTCCTGTCATTCCCTGTATCATTGAGGAGCATCAGCCTAACTTTTGTCTCTCACAAATGCAATAACAGAGTGCACTATAAGTTGGTCTGTGAAGAAGGTTAATAATAGCTAATTCTAAAGAAGTTACCCTGCCTATATTATGAAGTGTCTAGTATAACGATAATGATGTATTATGATCTATCCATATACCGGTAAAGCCATGTATTTGATTTATCTGTAGAAATTAAATATTTATACCACAGCAACTACAACAGTTCTACAACTGTCCATAGAAAAATACTATGTATTTAGTATACAAAATACTATACTATGGTTAAGTGATTGAACTTTTTAAAAAATTTAACAAAACTGATTTCACATGTTTTTTTTGGCAAAAACAAGATTTACAAAAAGCAGTGCAAATTATTTCTGTTGCACACATTTTCCATTTTGACCAATAGAAAAATTAAAAATGTATTTGAAAAGTCCACAACTTTCTAAAAGTAAAGTCATTTTGTACATATTCATAAATATATGACAGAATTACAGAATAACATTTCTTTCTGTATCCACGTACTGTCAAACAGAAAAAAAAAATATATATATGTTGGTTCCACATGAATTCTCTATTACCACCGTTTCTTTTCCTGACACATTTTTAAACTCTACTTGGAAGCATCTCTCACTTTTTAAGCACTAAACAGTCCTCCTTGTCTGGTGTTGTTTGTGGAGTATAGCACTAGATATATAAAAAATGGCCACAAATAATAGCACTGTTATTATCACTGAACTCTGGCTTGCC
>NW_015550265.1:0-820 GCF_001515605.1 Sinocyclocheilus anshuiensis | reverse complement strand
CCGAGCCGCCATCTGCTCCGATTGAGCTAGTATTAACCAACCGTCGACATAATTGAGTATGCGGATGCCCTGGAGTCGCAGTGGAGCCAGAGCAGCATCCACACACTTAATGAAAATGCAGGGTGAGAGTGCAAGGCCGAATGGAAGAACCCGATATTCCGCCCCCGAAAGCAAACCTCAAGAACTTCCTGTGTTGGGGAAGGATGGAGATATGGAAGTATGCGTCTTTCAGATCGATTGTGGCAAACCAGTTCTCGGACCTGATCTGAGACACCACTTGTTTGAGTGTGAGCATCCTGAACTTCAGTCGCATGACTGAGCGATTCAACTGATGCAGATCTAAAATGGGACGCAGCCCTCCATCCTTCTTTGGAACAATAAAGTATATATAAGGGTGTTTACTTCTTGTTCTAATACCGGAGCCTGCTCGGGACCCACCAGGGTGGGAACGATCCCGTTGAAACGAAGCGGAGGAGAACCGAACTGAATTCTGAACCTCTTTCTACAGTCTGCAGGAAGCCAACGTGAGATATTTGGCAGAAGTTTCCACGCTGACAGAAAATCTACTAAGGGAATCAATCTCTCGAGACTGACCTCCGGTGTAATAGGAATGGCCCGTTCGGTGCCCTGAAACGGAGGACAGGCAGGGGACGACCGAACTAGCCACTCTGGAGATCAAATAACGGTCCGCCGATCCGTCTTCGGTCTAGAAGACCCCGACTGAGAGCGTCGCCCCGACCCCCGTTCTTTTTTCGGAGGGGTGCGGGTTGCAACACTCTGTTTTTGTGACTGGCGGTATGAGGAGCTTGACGGCTGGGGC
>NW_015550264.1:0-1159 GCF_001515605.1 Sinocyclocheilus anshuiensis | reverse complement strand
TTGATCGTCTTTGTTTCTGGAATAGAAAATTCCTCTGCCAAATGTACTGCGCGTCAGTTTCCCCGTTGTTAGACCAAACCACTCATCTGTGTTTTGCAAGTACATTAACGTTGGTTATAACT
Source organism: Sinocyclocheilus anshuiensis (assembly GCF_001515605.1). NCBI lineage: Eukaryota > Metazoa > Chordata > Actinopteri > Cypriniformes > Cyprinidae > Sinocyclocheilus > Sinocyclocheilus anshuiensis. Next base: position 1,037 of record NW_015550264.1, on the reverse strand, counting down.
AGACAGTCCAAAGGACTTGCAGTGATTTGTAGTTGTAGATTATACGTTTATAATTATTGGCTTTTAATCGTTATATTTTTATGGTGTTTGTATTCGTGAGCCACCTTACAGCAGTACTGACTAGTTACAGGTTGGTGAAGTAGCTTTCTAGCTACACACAGTGCATTTTAAGGTTGACAACCTGAGTTTTTCTGTTACGTTATATATCCCATATTTTCATGTTTATCTTTAATGTGTATATATCGTTCATTTCTTTTTATGTGGTTCAGTAGTGTTTAGTAATTTTTTTTTGCGTGTGATCCTAATATGTTAACTTGGTGTTATTAGGGCAGTCTTCTAGCTATAATTATCCAAAATCACAGGATTGTTAGTTTTAAATCCCTGTTAGCTCCGTATTTTGTTTTTCTCAACAGAATAGAACACGATGTTCAACTGTAAATTCAGTTCGTGTGAGCATGTGTCTGAGACTGTTATTGAGTTTTTTCAGCACTCAAAACTGCATAGCAACGCTCCCAATTATAAGTACCATTGCGGTGTGCCTGAATGCTCTCGTATGTATTGAACAGCAAATGTATTAAAAACTCATATGTATAGAAAGCATAAAGGGCTTGGATCATCTGTGCAACCTTGCATGCAATTTGGAACGCCCTTAAAATGTGTGGCTCAGTTTTGTACAGTTACATGTGACACCTTAAGCTCCCTCATCAAGCATTTGCACAAATTTTGACTCTGTGCTACCATAGGTGCAGATTTTTAAAGGGATAGTTCACCCAAAAATGAAAATTAGCCCATGATTTACTCACCCTCAGGGCATCCTAGGCGTATCTGACATTCTTCTTTCAGACGAACACAATCGCAGTTATATTTAAAGTGGTCCTGGCTCTTCCAAGCTGTATAATGGCGGAGAAAGGTGCCCCTGTTTTTGAAGCCTAAAAAACTGCATGTAATCTCTCAAATTAACAATTAATCTAAATTTAAACTAGTAAAAACTCTCATTCTTGATATCTGTAATTGTATTTTCACTAGTTAAAGGTCAC
>NW_015550263.1:873-1308 GCF_001515605.1 Sinocyclocheilus anshuiensis | reverse complement strand
ATTCATATATACACACACACACACACACACACACACACACACACACACACACACGTGTAAACCTGCCAAACTACCATCCAGCATGACTGAGCAGCAGCAGTCAGAAATACAGCAGCACATGAACATCTGAAGACGGGAAACACACGGAGCACCTGAGACTGAACACGAAGAGGTGCTGAAGTGCTAGAACAACATCCAGCAGTGAAGACGGAGACGCAAGAGTGAATGTTTACATCCGCAGCGCTCGCCGGGATTCCAGACCTCAGGAATACTATACTTCCTGTTGCTCCAGCAACTCACACACACACTCACACACACTCTCACAAACAAACAAACAAACAAACAAACAAACACTCACTCACAACACACACACACACACACTCACACACACACACTCACTCACACACTCACTCACTCACTCACTCACTCACTCAC
>NW_015550263.1:0-750 GCF_001515605.1 Sinocyclocheilus anshuiensis | reverse complement strand
CAAACAAACAAACAAACAAACAAACAAACAAACAAACACACACACGTGCTGCGCTCAGATCCCGGTCCGGATTCCAGGATAAGAACCTGTGTTTTCAATCAGAGCGTGCTCGCTGGAGCTCCGGGTGAAGTTTCCATCTGGAGTGTTTGGGCCTCAGTCTCCGCCGATTTGGATCGAGACCGCAGGGCGGTGTGGCTTTCAGATTCTGGGTCTATTCTAAACAGAGCGACCGCAGATGGAGAGGAGGCCGCAATCGGAACCAGATGTGGGCTGAAACCACAGAGCTGGCCGTCCTCCCCCCGAACGAGAGAGCAGCGTCACGTCCGTACGGAGCTCAGAGTCTCATGTTCCAGACTAAACTACACTCTTACAGACAACGCTCATGTTTCTGGAGCCCTGCAGATCATATGACCAGTTCATGAGTTCAGTTACTCATGAACAGTACAGTACACACTGACACACACACACACTGACACACACACACAGACAGACACACACACACACACACACACACACACACACACACACTGACACACACACACACACTGACACACTGACACACACTGACACACACACACACACTGACACACACACAGACAGACACTGACACACACACACTGACATACACACTCACACACTGACACACACACACTGACACACACACACACAGACAGACACTGACACACACAAACTGACATACACACTCACACACACACTGACACACACACACACACACTGACACACACACAC
>NW_015550262.1:0-1624 GCF_001515605.1 Sinocyclocheilus anshuiensis | reverse complement strand
TATTTTTTTCTACATAAATCTTACATTTATTTTATTGTATTTCATGCTGCCTTTATATTTTTTCCTAACACATTTTTTTGAGATTTATGCTTAAAGCAAGAAAAAACTGTAGCTCAAACAGTAGAGAAATGGTGCTTGCAACACCCAGGTCATGGGTTTGATTCCCAGGGAATGCATGAGCTAATAAAATAAATGCAGTGTAAGTTGCTTTGGATAAAAGCATCTGTCAAATGCACAAATATATAGTATTAACATATTTTATACATATTATTAATTCATACTAACATTATGCTATCACAGTTTTGTTTCTCAAGGAATTAGTTTTAGATATGTTTACTGTAAAATGAGATCGACTTTTTATTTCTATATTTTTATTATCTTCTTTTATTATTTTTGTAATTTTACAAGTTTTGAATAAAATTGTGAGTCTTGATTGAGGTAAACAAGGTTGGATGTTAATTTTGCATTGCTGTCCTCCTCGGCGAGCGATGCAGCTTTGGGTCTGTGACGAGGCTGGATAGATTCCCATGGCACAGAGAGCAGCTGCCTGAGTTTCAGGGCTCTGGATAAAACTGTTTTTCTTCCATGCCGAGAAAGCGTAATGACAGTAGGGCCCTTTGGGCCTGCCAGCCATCTGCAGGTACAGGTACACACTCTGCACCTCTAAATATCTCTCTCTCTCTCTCTCTCTCTCTTGCCTCTATATATCTCTCTCTCTCTCTCTCTCTCTCTCTCTCTCTCTCTCTCTCTCTCTCTCTCTCTCTCCAGCTAACTTCCTCTGCACTTTACACTTGTTGAACGTCCCCTTTCCATCTGTCCATCATGGCGCCTGCCCATAGTCTTGGCATTCATTCAGTGCATCTGCTGCCAAGGGAAGGACAGAGAGAGAAAAAGAGAGATGGTGAGAAGGAGAGCAATAGCAGGCAGTATAGGGCAGATAACGCATGACATTGTGACAGCAGACAGAGGTCAAAGTCAGCAGGCACAGAACCAAGCACTATCATCAGTAGTGGCGCTGTGGGCCTGAACCTCAGGGGCCGGCTTCTCTGCCACTGTGCCCAAATCTCGAAATCTCTCTTTGTTTGTACTATATGTTAATTTGATTCCATTATGGTGTCAATATGGTATAAATCAGCAGCTTGTTTTTGATCTGTGCTGAATTATTTTATGGTTCTGCAAGATTCTGCATGTGTGTGGTTTACCTAAACAGCTGTGCCGTATGAAAACTCACTAAGCCGTCGTGGGATGACCTAGATAACTGAAGCCGAAACGCTGCTCACCCATAAAATAATGCCAGATCATTTATGCAGGATTGGCTCGTTTTTCCTCTTCTAATCATGGCGGTTATCTGGAAATAAAGAGCGGCTGTCATTTTCTGCACCTCACAGAAGTTCTATATTTTAATACAGATTAATAACAAACATTATAGATGCATTTGCAGGTAATGTTTATATTGAGAGTATTATGATAAAGAACAAAAAAAGGCTGCGGAAGTCGTGCCTAAATGCAGATCATTTCAATTACAGATGAAGGTAACTAATTAAAATCATTTGCATTTGAAGAGTTGAGCAGTTCAATTTATATACAGTCAAACCAAAAATTATTCAGACACCAGATATAATTT
>NW_015550261.1:0-4287 GCF_001515605.1 Sinocyclocheilus anshuiensis | reverse complement strand
CCGACATCCGACGGGAGCACACAGCATCGAACGGGTGAGCCTCGCTGACCAAGAAGAGAGATTGAAAATGTAGATGAAATTACCTTTCTTGGCTTGGTCTGTCTTGCTTTGTTTGATTAAGAAAGAAATTGTTTCGCTATCGAGTATGGTTAGGTCTGAGATGGTCGGGTTGATTTTTGGATCGAATTTGGAAGAGATGGTGAGTTCCGAACATCAAAGAAAAACTAAAATGGCTAGAATGAACATGGCGTCGAGTGTGCGGGATGTACTGAGAGGCTGGTAACCTGTGCGGAGGGTGTGGATACATTTTGTGAGAATGTCTAACGTTATGGGTTGTCTGGAGTCGGGACAGGTGGGCTGGGATCGCTGGATTCCTCTGATCAGGAGGGAGGTTTGTGAATTGCTTATTTCAGGCGAGGGAGCACCGAACATCAGCTTGTGGAAAAATTGGAGGCCACTCAGGTAACCTTTGATGGAGCCGACTTGGAGACCCTTAACGCTGTTAAGAAAAGAGACGAATGAGGTGATTGAAAGTAGGGAAAAATCAGGGAACGGTGTGTTGTATAAGAGGTGGAATGCCTTGAAGCATCTCCACGCTGTCACGTATGACTGAAGGGTTCTGGGAGAAACTGCTTGGAGGATAGTGTCGAGTGATGCATAAATTGGTGGCACGCTGAGATCCATATTAAGCGTCTAAGGAGAGGCGTGAGGGCGGGAGAATGAGAACGGCCTTTATTAATACACTGAACAGCTGCTTCGTTGTCGCAGTGCACTAAGATACTTTTAGAAGCCCATTCATTCCCCCATAGGAAGGCTGCTTCCACGAGGGGGTAGAGCTCGAAAAAAGCTGAGGACTGGGGTAAGCCCTGCAGCTGGGGGGGCCATGGAGACGCAAACCAACGTCCTTGGTAAAAACCTCCGAAGCCAATTGAGGGAGCTGTGTCTGTAAATAGTTGTATGTCGACGGAAGACGAAACGAGGTTGTTATAGAAAAGGGAAAGGCCATTCCATTGTTTAAGGAACATTATCCATAACTTAAGTTCGTCGTGGCATGCGTGAGATAAGGGAATGAGGTCCTCGAGCGCGTGGACCGAAGATACGATTGAGAGAAGATGCGAGATGAAAGGGCAGCCTTGGGGAATGATGCGCATTGAGAAGTTTAAGTGCCCGAGCAGAGAAAGGAGTTTGCGTTTAGAACAGCTTGGGCTGGCGAGGAGGGTAGAGGAGACGAGAATTATTCTATCGATCTTCTCCTTGGGCAGAGAGAGCTGAAATTTAGCTGAGTCTAAGTTGATGCCGAGGAACTCGATGGATGTAGCGGGACCCATGGTTTTTTTCCTGAGTGATGGGGATCCCAAGCTCGGAAAAACTTTTTGGACTGTGAGGATGTGGGCGGCTGGGATTGCGTCGGGAGGTGAAATGACCAGAAAGTCGTCTAGGAGGTGAATAAGGTGGGGCATTGCGTAATTTTTGGACAAGATCCAGCAAACGGCTTCTGACAACATATAAAACATTTTGGGGCTGCTTTTGCATCCAAAGGTTAAACGGACGGCGAAATAGAATTTCCAGAGCCAACGTATCCCGAATAAATGGCATGAGTCTGGATGAATAGGCATCACTTTGAAGGCAGAAGTGATGTCTATTTTTGCGAGCCAGGCTCCTCGGCCCGCAATTTTAATCAATTTGACTGCCACGTCGTGGTACTTGAGAGAAAATTTGTCAAGAAGGATCAAGCTATTAATGCTTGGGACCGTGGAATTATGTGGTGATGACAGATCAATTATTAGGCATTTCTTACCTGAAAATTTCCTGGTAGCCACTCCGATGGGGCTGACGCGAAACGTTTCGAAGGGGGGTTTATTGAAAGGGTCGATCATAAAGCCTGACTTTACTTCTTTTTTGATTAAGTTGTCTACGACGTCGGACTCTGCGTGGGCGGATTGGAGATTATTGCAGATGAAATTTTGGGAAAGCACGCATTCGACGCCGGGGTTAAAACCATGTCTGATGCCAGACAGAAGATAATTAGTGAATTATTTGTCTGGGTGGTGAGCGAGTTCGATGGTCAGGCGAGAAATATTCACGGGAGTCGATAGGTAATTTATTTATTTTTTATTCACAGCTTTAAACACTGGGCATACGATGCGGGCGTGAGCTCCGCCGCAGAATCTGCAGATGTGAAGGAAGCGGCAGCGCTGTCTGATGCATCTCCCGTTGTTAAATGAGATGCATGGCTGCCTGTTATTTGCTTCTGTTGGGGCTGTTTGCTCGGGACCCGAGTTTGCAGTAGTTGCAGATATTGGGACGTTGCTGCTGGATTTCACCGAGGAAGTATGGGTATGAGGGGTTGATTTGTGGGCAAGTCATGGTGGAGTGAGCGACTGACCTACAAACCGCACAAGAAATGTTCCTGCAGCCTAAAAATACCCGGCTGTGGAGATCTGGATCGAGTGCGCCCCAGTAAGGGCACTGGTTCCATTGGGCGACTCGTACTGCACAATTTGCAGAAAAAAGCTTGTGGTACGTGTAAAAATGACCCCCTCCGTAGGACAATGCGAGCTCGGCTATGATTGACAAATAATCATTGAGTTCGCATCACCTGTGGGGGAAGGCTGAACAGATGATCTTGGTGAACCGACTAAATGCAAAGGTGAACTCAGAAAAAGAAAGTAGTCGTGATGAAAGAGGATTTGGGTTTTTTAAAGTGACTGAGAAATCCCCGCAGTCTATTTGATGGTTTGAGTCGGAAGGGGGCAGGAGGGAAAGAAGAGAAGAGAGATCGATGTCCGCACCTGCTAATATCTGCGCTCGGATGTTGTGAGCCACTTGGGGAGGTTCAGAGGCGACAGCGTTTGATGGGGCGGGCATTGGTGTAGCAGTGACGAGTGAGTATTGTGATTTCGCTTGGAGGAGAGAGTTGAAGGGGACTGGGGGCGGGGCTGTGCTTGCCAGTGAGTACGGCCAAGCGCTTGCTTGGGCAGCGGGCCCCGAGCTGGAAGGGGCGGGAGGCGGGGCTGTGTGTGAGACGGCCAGTGCGGCCAAGCGCCTGCTTGGGCTGCGGGCTCCGAGCTGGAAGGGGCGGGAGGCGGGGCTGTGTGTGAGACGGCCAGTGCGGCCAAGCGCCTGCTTGGGCTGCGGGCTCCGAGCTGGAAGGGGCGGGCGGCGGGGCTGTGTGTGATGGCCAGTGCGGCCAAGCGCCTGCTTGGGCTGCGGGCCCCGAACTGAAGGTGGCGGACGGCGGTGCTGTGTTTGATAGCCAGTGCGGCCAAGCGCTTGCTTGGGCTGCGAGGTCTGAGCCGAAAGTGGCGTGCGGCGGGGCTGTGATTGGCAGCGGAGGCCCGTAGCTCAAGCAAGTGAGTCGCATGCACCCTTGCGGCCGGTGTCGCATGCACCCTTGCGGCGGCGGGATCCGGGGCGCGGCCCAGGCTTGCTGACGGCCTAACGCCGCGGCTTGATAATCGCGGAGAGCTGGGCCTTGCACAGGAGGAAGACAGAGGCGTATCTGGAGGTTTGTCTTGCCTTTTGCTCTTCTTTGGTGAGGCGTATCTGGAGGTTTGTCTTGCCTTTTGCCCTTCTTTGGGGTTGGGGTGGACTCGGGAGAGAGGTTAGTTAGATGCAGATTTGTGTACAAGTCATATAATTCTGCTTTGTTCAATTTGTGTGAAGGTTGGACGTCGGATTTGGTCAGCGCTTGCCTCAGACTCGACACGGTCCACTTTCCTATTGGTGGAATCGTTGGCCTGGCTGAGCGATAGGTGGACGCCGGGGAGTCGACTGGGGTTCTCACCAGAGGTGGCGAGGGTAGACCTAGGCATCTTGGGAGGCGAGTGGCTGCTTGAGCCATACCGCGTCCGCGAGATGGGGCCTGGGGCTCGATTGCGGTGCTATGCCGAGGAGGAGTGGTCTTAGGGCCGGCTGGTTGCGGCAATGGGACCGGAGGAGAGTTGGATTCGTCTTCAGACGAGGAGGTTTGTTTTTGCGACATGGTTGTAGACGAGCGAACCAACATGCTGATAAACCGTCAATGGATAGAGGTAAGTCAGCTGTATTTATATAATGGTTTTGATTAACTTGAGTGCACTCCAGCTGTATTTATATAATGGGTTTGATTAACTTGAGTGCACTCCACCTGTGTTAATTAGGCTAAGTATCTGACGCGCTCTTCCCAAACCTTGTTAATAAAACAATTTGTTGAGCTGCACAAGCAAGGCTTCTTGCAATGCGTTATGGGACAAAAATGTCAAGTGGAAATATATATATAAGATCATATAGAAGTACCAGTACAAA
>NW_015550260.1:0-543 GCF_001515605.1 Sinocyclocheilus anshuiensis | reverse complement strand
TTCAAGAGGTCTTACAGTTGGGGACGGAAAGACAAGAGTCGCGATACGGCTGGATTAAACTTAAAAAGGCAATGATGTCATTGAATAAATATAAGCGCTGCACGTTTCAAGTCAAAACGCTGTTCGGATGTCTTTATTTAAATGTATCTGAAGGGAACCGACTGTCCTCAGAAAAGTGTAGGTGGCATTTTAATTTTATTTTACCTATAATTCCTGATAAAGCAGCGTTTATGAGCGCGGAGCTGCTTTGTCTACAGTTTGTCTACAGCCGTTACTGGGGAAACCGCATTATTTCAGCGCTCCTAAAGCGCCACCTCGTGGCAGAGAATGAATTTGCATTTCCAATAAGCCTTTCTTGCTGTTTTATGGTCAGATCAATGCAAATATCAACTGGTGTTTTTATGCAGCAAACACATGGAGTTGTAAATGAGAAAGAAGTTAATGTGCCTTCTAAAAATCTAAACAATTAAGACATTAACATTTATACGTTTTAAATGAACAATTTATATACTTGATTTATCCCTTTTCATAAAAATGGTCTAA
>NW_015550259.1:0-1555 GCF_001515605.1 Sinocyclocheilus anshuiensis | reverse complement strand
TAATTTCATCTCACCAATCCCTTTCAGCGCAAGCCCTTGTAGACTCTGGTTTTTCGGGGAACTTCATATCCCGCAACACACTCCACCGCCTTCAACTACGACCACTGAAACATGCCCATGTCCTCAATATCCTCACCATCCAGGGAAAGCCGTTGGGTCGTGGGAAGATCCAACTATGCTCCCCCACCATCATGCTCCGCATTGGGTGCCTTCATGAGGAACTCATCTCTTTTCTGGTGCTGGAGAATTCCACAGCGGAGATCATCCTGGGACACCCTTGGTTAACCCAACACGCACCCATCATTAACTGGACCAGCAACGAAGTTATACACTGGAGTGAGTACTGTCGGCAGCACTGTATGTCCCAAGTTCTCCCTCTGTCACCTGGTTTCCTCCCGGTCTGTGCCACCTCCATCAAGAGCCCCGAACCCACAGAACCTCACAGCATTCCCAGGGAATACCGGGCGTTTCAGGATGTGTTCAGTAAGCGGGCCGCGACGAAACTACCACCTCATCGGCCATGGGACTGTACCATAGATTTGCTGCCTGGAGCTCAACTCCCTAAGGGTAGGGTATACCCGTTGTTCATCCCGGAGCAAGGAGCGATGGAGGAGTACATTAAGGAGGCTCTCCAGCAAGGCTTCATCCGGCCCTCCACCTCACCGGCCGCATCCAGTTTCTTCTTTGTGGGCAAGAAGGACGGAGGCTTGCGGCCTTCTATTGATTACCGGACTCTCAACTCACAAACAGTGAAATATCTGTATCCCCTTCCACTGGTGCCGGCCGCCCTAGAGGAACTTCGTGGAGCTCGTATCTTCTCCAAGCTGGAACTGTGAAGCGCCTATAACCTCGTTCGTATCCGCCATGGTGACGAGTGGAAGACCGCCTTCATCACGCCCACCGGACACTATGAATACTGCGTTATGCCGTATGGCCTATCCAACTCACCTTCCGTATTCCAAGGATTCATGAACGAGGTGTTCCGGGAGTTCCTCCATCATTCTGTGATCGTTTACATCGACGACATTCTGATTTACTCCCGGAACTTGGCCGAACATCGCCACCACGTGGAGCAGGTCCTACAACAGCTGAGAAAGTACCACCTCTATCTCAAGCTGGAGAAGTGCGAGTTCCACCTTACCACCATCAAGTTCCTCGGATATGTCATCAGTCCTCAGGGTATCCAGATGGATGACAAGAAGGTCCAAGCCATTCATAACTGGCCACAACCCAAGACCGTTAAAGAACTCCAACGCTTTCTAGGATTCTCAAATTTCTACCGCAGTTTCATCCACCATTTCAGTCAGCACACAGCCGCCCTCACATCCATGCTCCGAAATAAGCCCAAGTCTCTGTCCTGGACGCCCACAGCCATCCAAAGTTTTGAAGGACTGAAGGAAGCCACAGCCACAGCCATCCAAAGTTTCGAAGGACTGAAGGAAGCCTTCTGCACCGCTCCTACCCTCACGCTTCCCGATCCTCAGAGACCTTTTGTCGTGGAAGTAGATGTGTCCACAGTAGGGGTGGGAGCGGTGCTCTCCCAGCATTCTGGAGA
>NW_015550258.1:0-823 GCF_001515605.1 Sinocyclocheilus anshuiensis | reverse complement strand
TTAAAATTATGTCACCATCATGGAGATCAGTGTTTGCTTTAGTTGTGCTCTTGACTCCTTGTATTAGATCTCTTTTTGTAGCAATGTATGAAGTGTTGTAAAATAGAGATCTCATGAGGACGGATTAGAGCTGTACAGCGAGCGGCTATTATCTGTTTTTTTTATATGATCTGATATCATCATGAGCTGGCCTGATTACAACCAAAACACCTTTTCTTTTTTTCATCTATATGCTCAGGTTCTGTATCAAACCTATAACACTACAGCATGTAAACTAGGTGTTGCACTGATAGTTATAATCAACGAATTTTACATTTATATAACGCATATGAAAAATTGTACTGCTGAAGTATTCAGACACACACGGACATCAAGAACCAGCATATGAATCTCAACAATGGTGACAATCAACAAAATGCTTCATGCTGCAATGCATGCTGGGTAACACCATAGTAAAAACTCCCATCATGCACTGCAGCATGAATAATTATTGTCACCACTGTTGAGGATCATATGATAAGTGTTCATGTCTAAAAGCCTGAGCAAATATATTTTTCTCTTTTTCAATATCAAAGCATTACAGAGGCATTTGTTTAGTGGGATTTCTTTTTTTTCAGTTCAGTAGTAGTTGAAGGTCAGTCAATAAACTTCGTTTATATAAGTTAATTCATCATGAGTCATATGCAGAAAGTGTAAGCTCATCTGCTACCTCGTGGTTTTGATTCAGCAGTGCATGAATGTTTGCTCTGAAACAACATTGCAATCGCTTAAAAACAAATAATTTTGGAATTAATAAAAGTGTCAAGAGGCCAACTAAAGCAAA
>NW_015550257.1:288-1289 GCF_001515605.1 Sinocyclocheilus anshuiensis | reverse complement strand
TTTATGGGCTAATTTTTATTTTTGGGTGAACTAACCCTTTAAGGTGAGTTACTAAAGATCAGTCAAGTCAACATGGGTGAAGAGACTGTTTTTAGATAAGATGATTTAAATGTATAAGGAATTGTTTGATCCGTTTGTTATTTTTATGGGTGTGAGTGAATTTTTTTTTTATTATAATTTTTTGACTAGGATTTTCTTCTTTTCTCTTTTAAAAGCAAGGACCACAATGGAAATAGTGATATTCCTTGGAATAGAAGGAATAGATATTCCTTGAAAAGAAAGTTGTAACAGTGTATTGCTACTTTTTGTGTCAAATAATTCAATCTCAAACTCAAACTCAAGAGCCGCATAAATCAGATGTTCCTGCAGGTTATTGGGTGAAGTGTGGAGCTGATGAGTTTTTATTTCTGTTTTCTGTAGAGTTTCCAGTCTCTCTCAGCACCTCCTGAATCTACAGACATAAATGACGATCCCTTCATTTCTCTCTTCTCTTCTGATGGTCTGAGAGAATCTGTCCTTCAGCTGAGAGACAAACTGCAGGATTTCTGCAAAGAGGAGCTCAAGAAGATCTCAGACAGAGGTAAAGTCCTGGAGATGCATCTGCTCTCAGAAACCAGTCCATCATCATCTCATATCATGGAGAACATCATATTAGAAATGTCTTAGGAATGGATGCAGGATCATGAGAATCACACTGTTCATGTCTGTTGATTTCCACAGTCACATTCACCAACATTGTTCCCAAGATCAGGAACGACTTCCTACAATGTAAGTCAGTAAGAAAACAAGCAGAAAAACTCTCTGAGTGTGTTCATGTTCTTCCTGTAGAAGGTAAAAGAAGAGTTTTATAATTGATGATGTAAATGATGATGTGCACAGATATCTGGTCATCTGTACTGAGACACTGATGATACACTGAACATGAAGAGTTCAGCTACATGAAAAGATCAAACAGATTCATAATTCCTGATTCTGATGTGTTTTATCTCCATCAGATTCCC
>NW_015550257.1:0-114 GCF_001515605.1 Sinocyclocheilus anshuiensis | reverse complement strand
CAGGTGTTGTGTAGAGAGAGTGTGTGTGGACGCTGTTACTGGGAGCTGGAGTGGAGTGGACGTGTGTTAATATCAGTGTCATATAAGAGCATCAGCAGGAAGGGATGGGGTGAT
>NW_015550256.1:0-765 GCF_001515605.1 Sinocyclocheilus anshuiensis | reverse complement strand
CCCCCTCTATACCCTCTTGGGACCTGACTCTAGTGCTCACAGCTCACAGTACCCTTCAGGGAACGAGGGTTACCATACGTAACCGAGACGTTCCCAGTACATCCACAAGATGGATGAAAATGCTGATGCTGTAAAAGGATGGCAGATGTAAACGTGACAAAATTGAAACGTGTTTAATCTTATGTTTCACTTTAAAAATAATTTGGCCTATTTTCTTTCTTGTAGGAGCTAATGGCTCCGTAATTTTATTTTTTTATTTTTTTTGTCTAGAGCTTTGACAAGTATCTTAATATGCTGAAAGTAAGGCACATTTACTTGAGATGCAAATGTAAAATGTCTTGAGAAACTGAACCAATTGAAGTGAGTTTATGCGTACAACAAAACAAACATCTGTCAGTGGGGTATGAAAACTTTTTTTTTTATTAGGACGTTTGCACAGGAAAACAAGACAAATAAAATTTTATTTTCATATTCTAGTGTTCGGGAGGTATTCGAGGCCTAAAGGTATTTTTTCTTTGTAAAATTTATAAAAAAATAATGGAGATCTGTTGGAACTGGGAAGATGAATTTTTAAACTTTGAAGTGTTGCTAATACAACTCATTGTGTTCTCTCTAGGCATTTACATTTACAGAGTATATTTACATCATGTATTCCCTTCGATTTATTGCTTAAATTATCTTTCTTGGTCCTAAAGTTCTTTAAATACTCTTAAATTTACTTTTATAAAAGCTGCAGAGACACTGCACTGAGGAGGAGGAGGAAGC
>NW_015550255.1:1378-1578 GCF_001515605.1 Sinocyclocheilus anshuiensis | reverse complement strand
CCTCATGGAAATGGCAGAAGTCTGCCGGGGAAACACGGGCTCTGACGCTATACCATGGATTTTACACATATGGGAACTACTTAGGCCTCTACATATGGAACCCAGCCCTCTACCGGTTCTCACGGATTCAGCGAGTGAAGGCCTGGCGCCGGACATTCCGCCACGTCTGGCTGCCGAGGGGACGGAGGAGCTCGACAGGG
>NW_015550255.1:611-910 GCF_001515605.1 Sinocyclocheilus anshuiensis | reverse complement strand
AGCTAGGGCTGGGTCTGCCTCCTCCGGGGGCAGTGCTTGCAGGCTCACCACCTGATCCTTGAAGGGAGTAGTGGGAACCTTGGGCACATAGCCGGGCCGGGGCCTCAGGATTACCTGAGGTAATAGCCGGCCCAAACTCTAGGCCTGAATCGTCGACCGAAAATGTGTGCAGGTCCCCTACCCTCTTGATGGAGGCCAGTGCAAGTAGGAGCAGAGTTTTCATTGAAATAAACTTTAGCTCGACTGACTGCAAAGGCTCAAATGGGCCCTGCTGTAGTGCTTTGAGCATTAGGGACAGG
>NW_015550255.1:0-146 GCF_001515605.1 Sinocyclocheilus anshuiensis | reverse complement strand
TCAGTAGATCCTTCCTCAGAGGAATCTGCCAGGGAGGGGCTGTCGCGAGGAGCATTAGTTTGGGGAACCAGGTCCGAGGGGGCCAATACGGCGCCACAAGTAGGACCTGCTCCTCGTCCTCCCTGACCTTGCATAGCGTCTGTGCG
>NW_015550254.1:222-538 GCF_001515605.1 Sinocyclocheilus anshuiensis | reverse complement strand
ATTAGTCACTCTGTTTTATTACCAATGACTAAATGATGCAGCATCCCTCTGGTTTGGAGCATCAGGACCATACCTCTCCCCCCACCCTTGACTAGGAGGGAGTAAAAGATCCAGTCTCCATAATTTCTACTTCTATAGAAAGCAATGTTATAAGCATGAGCGTGCAACTGGTTCAGCGCTTGCCTGTGGTTGTCACAGTTATGTATAAAAACACATTTAAAACATCACACATAGAATTTCTCGGGATTAGCATAGTTTTCTTGTCTTTTTTCTTTTCTTTCCGTCTTTTCCGTGGGAACTTTAGTACGGTGGTCCA
>NW_015550254.1:0-190 GCF_001515605.1 Sinocyclocheilus anshuiensis | reverse complement strand
TTTTAGTACAGTGGTCCAGATGATGCCAGGTTGTGTTTCCCCCCACTTTGACTGCTGCTGGAGTAGCTCTCATCACTTCATAGGGTCCCTTTTCTCCTGGGCTCATTCCATTTTCTTTTTTTTCCTGTAAATAGATAGCTCTATATATGGCAGTTAATTTCTTCATATATGATCGAAGTTCCATTTGTAA
>NW_015550253.1:0-502 GCF_001515605.1 Sinocyclocheilus anshuiensis | reverse complement strand
TGATATTAATTCTGCCTCTGACTGGGCCAGAACGAGCCAGTCATCAAGGTAATTGAGAATGCGGAATACTATCTGTCTCAGAGGGGAGAGAGCCGCGTCCATACACTTCGTAAAAGTGCGTGGGGCCAGAGACAGCCCGAACGGCAGGACCGTATATTGATGGACCGTATATTGATAAGCCACACCCTCGAAGGCGAATCTCAAGAATGGCCTGTGACGAGGGGCTATCTGGATGTGAAAGTATGCATCCTTCAGGTCCAGGGAAAAGAACCAGTCTCTCAAGCGAATTTGCGTGAGGATCTGTTTCAGTGTAATCATCCTGAACGACCTCCTTATGAGGGCGCGATTCAGGTGTCTGAGATCGAGGATGGGCCGGAGGCCACCATCTCTTTTGGGGACGAGGAAGTAACGGCTGTAGAAGCCTGACTCGCTCTAGGCTGGAGGAACCATTTCCACTGCTCCTTTTGCCAGCAAATTCATCACCTCTGAGCGCAGGACGTGA
>NW_015550252.1:326-499 GCF_001515605.1 Sinocyclocheilus anshuiensis | reverse complement strand
AATAATGATCTTTAAAAAAGCATCATATGACCCCTTTAATAATTTAAGAGATGAAGTTGACTGACTTATCATCTCCGCAGTAGTGATGCACCTTGTTTCTGTAACGCCAAGCCAGCAGAGGGAGCCCTCGCCCGAGTACTGACCGTGCTCCACTCCCTCTGCTTCCTCTGCTT
>NW_015550252.1:0-165 GCF_001515605.1 Sinocyclocheilus anshuiensis | reverse complement strand
GTGTATGATTCTGCCTGACTTCTTGACTCACGGTATTTGTACTCTGCCCCTTCTGTTCTGACGCCTGATTGGACTGATGTTTGTGTTTGGACTCATTCCCTGCCTTTCCACTATTGTCTCTGCCTCTGCCCCGTGTATGACGAACGATCTGCCTGCTTCTCTGAC
>NW_015550251.1:0-529 GCF_001515605.1 Sinocyclocheilus anshuiensis | reverse complement strand
TTGAGCAGCCAATATTGGGCAAAGTACAGAAATAACTGGGGCTAATAATGCCTGCAGTTAATGCCACATGCTGCACTTTTCACACATGTCTCTTTAAATAGATTTTTTAATGATATAACATCTTTGTTTCATTTGGAGCGACCACTCATCATGTGGTGCGACCAATAATAGATATAAGGTCTTTGTGTCATTTTGAACGACCACTCATCATGTGGTGTGACCAATAATAGCAATAACTGTATTAAATTAAAAATAAAATATCTAATTTCTGTGGTTGAAATATGAATCACTGCTACAGTATGTTTAAGTGAATGGTATTTTAAAAATTGTTTTATCAGTTTTATGCAATTTACAGGAAAAATAAGTGTTAACTACATTTAAGAAGGCAACTCTGAAATTATAGAACAAAAATAAGAGATCATTATTTACAAAAACTCAAATTAAATGCAAATACTTTGTTTATAAACACTTTAATTATGGAGAGCATTTTAAAAAATGTTAAGCATGTTAAGGAAATTATTTAATTTTA
>NW_015550250.1:0-1120 GCF_001515605.1 Sinocyclocheilus anshuiensis | reverse complement strand
TTATCCACCCCTCACATCGCCCCCCAACCCGTACCATGTGCCTCCATCACCGTCCATGATAACAACACAGTCTCCAGGTAAATAAATATGTTTCTATCTTGTCAAATCTTGTCATTTTGCTGCCTGTGCCGTTCTGGTCATGCCACCATGGAGTCAGGGAAACAAAAGGAGAGGAAGCATTTTCTCATTGGTGTCCCACTCATTGCAAAAGCGTCCCACCAGCTCTTCCTGTCTGTTGGTATGCATGCTTTTACCGGTCAGTCTGTGTTTGATTGCACCATTACCGTGCAACCTCACAAAGAAGCTTGCCCACAGTCATAAATATGTCTGACCATCTCCATTCGGGGTCTGCAGCTCCTGTTCCACTTTAGCGGCAGCGTGTGTGAAAGTGAGCATGAAGGAACGGGAGTGACAAGCTCTTGTTAGATGTCGATGAGGCCACTGATCGGTTAATTGTGTGCAGGAAACATCCACGCAGCCAATTCCCCTAGCGGAGCACTGCGGGCGCCTTCTCCCTTTGGGCCCACCCCTTCTCCTTCTTCTCTGGGCATTTCTATGGGGCAGACCTCCAACTTTGCTAGCCCACATGGTAAGTGCACAGGAGGCCTGGATCCAGGGCTTTGTTGATTGGCTTTCCTTTTTACCTCTGCGGTCCAGGGCTTTCAGTCTTTGATGGGCTGGTGAAAGACATTGAATTTATACCGATCGACTTTCTGCATGGAGGATGTAGTCAGTTTAAATGAGCACTTGCTTGATGCTTTCTTGTAGGGATGGGAAGATTCCCCGATTCGCTCGGTGCATCAGCATAAAAAGTTAACGATACGATGCATCGGTTTAAAAAGTGTGAATCGGATACAAGTTGGCATTTATATCGCGATGCATCGTTTCTAACATATTTGCGTTGGTAAAAACCGATTTATTTATGTATAATTACTAGTGGATGCGCTATACTTTTATTATTTAGAAAGTGACCAATAATCTGTAACCAATATTTTATATGTAGATTGATTTCTCCTCTCTAAACTGTTTCTCAAGCGTGCTCTCTCATCACCGCTGCTGCTGCGTGAATATGAACCATCACAACACCACGGAGACCGAGGAAAAACTGGGATTAAAGTCC
>NW_015550249.1:0-430 GCF_001515605.1 Sinocyclocheilus anshuiensis | reverse complement strand
AAAAAATCCTGAAAACTAAAAATGTATTGGTGATTAAAAAAAAATTAATTGTTTTTGCCTATGCATGTTCATTCATGTCTTTTTATTTATTTATTTTAAGAAATTGAGTCCCGATGTCCTCTACCAAGGACGTAGCATAACTTATGAATGAAATATAATTTTTTTTATTTTTGTTTACATTTTTTTAAATGATCTAAATGTAATGACATCAAAAAATAAAAAAATTTTCCTTAAATGTTTTGCCGGGTCTTAAGAGGTTAATGAGTTCACACATAATGTAAAGACGGTTTAATTCATACTGGAAGCCAGAGGGCGCTCTTGCACAGAAACTCCACATATCCATAGCAGAAGAAATACTACTGCCGACGCTCCAGGAAGGTATACTGTTATCGCTGAATAAAACGCACAACGGAGGTAGAGACATTTTAAC
>NW_015550248.1:0-502 GCF_001515605.1 Sinocyclocheilus anshuiensis | reverse complement strand
GTTTTCTCAGCTGACATCAGGAGACGTTGCACAGGAGATGTCTTAAGTCAAGTTTCTTGCTTCTTGAATGATTTTTGGTTTAAAGGTTCCATCCCATCTTTCCAAGAGCTTGGAGGATGTGTCCAAATCGAACAGAAGAACAAAATCTTGGTTCACCTTGAAAATATTTATCAGCATTAGACACTTACACATGCACTTAAAGCAACATTCAATCATTTTAAGTATTACTCACCAATCCTTTGGTGTCTAAAAAGATTAAAACTTTGGAAAGGTTTTTAGAATATTTGTAGCTGTATCTGCATTGTGAACAAGTTCCGGGCGATAGCGAAATAGCTGTCTCATCTTTTCAAAAATGGTTTCGTCAACTCCTGTATGAGCAAGAAGTGAAATGGCCTCCACAAGAGCATCTCCCTCAAGCTGATGTTCTAAGCTAATGTCTCTCCTGGTGTTTGGACCTCCTTGTTCAGAGCTAGGCTTATTCTTTCTTTCAGTGTGATGAGAG
>NW_015550247.1:581-1536 GCF_001515605.1 Sinocyclocheilus anshuiensis | reverse complement strand
CGTCTGCCAGTGGGTGCCCCCCCACGCATAAAAGTGAAACTCCGCATATGATTGTGCTGTTACTCCTTTCGAGCCGAAGTTCACACAATTGGGTGTTATTTATGAGGAGTAGAATTATTCAATGAATGTAATCGATTAGATATCATAATAGTTCGGCTATAATATTATAAATCAGGTTGGTTTGTATTGCTGACGTAATATGTAAATGATATGCGTGCGGCCCGCGAGACTTGCACTTGGACCATAGAGCGGCCCGGTAGAAAAAAAGGTTGAGAACCACTGCTTTAGAGTGTCGAAGTGCCCGTCTTTTTGCAGTAAAGGACCTGTCATAGTTTAATGAGTAGAAAGATGACATGAAGCGATGCTAGGTTAGCTGCATTGAAAGCAGATGAGCGCACATATTCACATGCTTCCGATCGGGGTGAAGTTCATGGGATTTAGTCCACAGAATAAGAGCACACGTTTTAACATATTTTATTATTCCACACTCACTATTTTAACTTAAGCGCTGCAAGCCATGCATACAGCGCCAGACATGAAAGATTTTCTGGTACGCAAAACAAGTACTTTAAAGGAATTCCTTAGCTTATTGCCATTACTGTGGCAGCCAACAACAGCACAGCTTAACCCTCTGCACATATTTATATTGAAAAAGTTTAAATTCAGTCGATCTTTTTTACCCTGTTTTAACATAGCTGTCGGCAAGATGGCGGATAGCAGCGGTGGCACATAATATTAGAGTTCTGATTAGTGTTGGGTCGTTCTTGAACAATTCGTTCATTTTGAACGAATCTTTAATGTGACTCGGGAGGAACGAGTCGTCTCGGGGAGTGATTCGTTCAGTCGCGCATGCGCAACATCATATAGGTTCTGTACTGGAATTAGTCAAGTAGTTCACCTGTTTCGAGTCTTCGGGTTTTTCCGAGTCATTCGTTCATCACGTGACAGCCCCATA
>NW_015550247.1:0-405 GCF_001515605.1 Sinocyclocheilus anshuiensis | reverse complement strand
TAATAATAACCAACTCTTTATTACCTTTGTTACAACATTCAGTGTTATGGAAAATAACCATCATGACAGAAATTCACAGATTTAGAAACTGTAAGAAGTAAAAAGCTACAATTTGAGACCAGAAACGCATCACGTAACTGTAAGAGTAAATAATAATTATAATAATGATAATACTACTACTACTAATAATAATAATAACTATGCACCCTTTTGTAAGGAAGCTTGTAAATGAACTAATTTCTCTATCCAATGCTGTCACGTCACGTGACAAAAGAACGAACGATTCGAAAGACTCGAGAGATGAACTAATCAATTCTTAATCAGAATGTGCTGCGTGTCTTTATTAAAAACTGGTTTGATTGTAATTTTTGTTTTAGATTTGTTAAAAAAGGATGGTAACTTCTA
>NW_015550246.1:0-2080 GCF_001515605.1 Sinocyclocheilus anshuiensis | reverse complement strand
AAGAATAATAATTAAAAAAAAAAAAAAGTGAGGAATCGACTCTTGGAATTGAATCCCATCGATTCCAGAACCAGGAATCGGAATCGATTCCAAAAATTTCAGAATTGAACAGTCACCAAATACACAAAAAAATGGAAGAGAGGGGTGGGGTGAGCAGCAGATTATTATCATTTAAAGAAACATGCACCGAAATGGGTCGCTGTGAACAGAGCTGTTTTTGACGAGGTTAAAAGGGTGTTAACACAACTGTTGAGGAATTTTAGTCAATGTATGTTGCAGACATTTCATGTAGAGCCTGAAGAATCATACCAACTTGTGGAAAATGGGCATCTGATGTCCCCTTTAAAGCAGTCAATACAATTTGTTTAACTTCAGCTAACTGTGCAATTGTTGCTACAACAGACGTTTGGTTGTAAAATTCCAATAGACCACTCAATAGATCATATTTAAAATAAAACAAATATATATTTGTTGCGACTTTGCATTATATTGGAAGGATTTTCATGAGGTTTATAAAAATAAATACTGCAAACAATGTATTTTAAATTTAAAAAGCAAAGGTTTACTAACCAAACAGGGTCCGACGTCGAGCTGAAACGTGAAGAAACAGCAGAGACCACAGAAGGTACATGATTTTTTTCTTGCTGGAAACAGCAGAGACCACAGCTGAATTAGTAAGAATTCGCATTTCCTTTCAATAATGACCAAATCAGACCAACTATCCAACTGTGAAGCTCAGATCAAACACTGTGTAATCAGATTTAAGGGTTACCAAAATGTTGCTAAAATTGCTAAAATTAATAAGTTTAATTACTGCAACATGCATTAAAACAAGAACTGTCTGTCAGCATATCTCGGCTAAGGTTAGTGTAAGAAAAAACTCAAACTTTTTTTTCCCCACAAACTTTGCTCTGTTGTTCCGTCTGTTCTGCTTTAGATCCTCTTCATGCAAACACATATGGGAAGAACGAGATAGTGATTTGCTTCAGTCTCCTTCTTCTTTACAGTTTATTGGTCAGATACACAGTTTAAATATTCTTCTTGTTATGCATATTCATTGATTTAAGAACAAAGACTTTCAGAATTGATTGGATACTGACTTCTCACATTAATAAGAAGACAACCGACATCCAAAGTTCTCTGACCAAAATCGAACTGTCACTTTCAACTCTAGCCGAGCAGGTCGACGAGATGCAGAACAGGATAGGCGCTAACGAGGATAATTTGAGAGACACCTGCGTGCGAATTGAAAAGATGGAAAAGGAGATCACTTTTCTGAAAGACAAAACAGATGATCTCGAAAACTGGAGCAGGAGATTAAATATAAATATCACAAACATCCCAGAGAAATCTGAGGGCAATGACACGGTTGGATACTTGGAAAGTCTCATCCCGCAGTTGTTACCCAGACTACAGTGTTGAGATTTAACGCAAGATTAATGGATTTAATGACGTGAAGAAGAAACTCCGGGAGGAAAACACTGAATATGCTATTCGTTATCCGGCTAAGCTGCGAGTCTGTCATCAGGGAGGATTTAAACTATTCTCCACCCCGCCCGAAGTTGAAGCTTTCCTCACCCCCCCCCTGTGGTATATGTCCTGTGGACATAATGGCATTTAATTCAAGATTGTAAAGCTAGAACAATTTAAGCTTCAGATCATTTACCGTATGGACTGATACACTATCCAAGTACACTTTATTGTATTGTGTACAGGTGTATTGACTATTTGACAAAAATACAATATCTGCCTTCGAATTTATTTGCTTTTATTAATTTCTCTTTCTATAGAAGTCCAATCTTGTCAGAAGATTTTACAATGGCAAAATTTTCATTTCTAACAGTGATATTGTTTAGTCACGCTATAGGAAAAGGCAGTTTGTGTCTCTTATGTTCACTACATAGTGTTTTACATTTGCATATACTTTATTTCTTTTCACTGTTTGAGTTGTACAATAGTTCTTTCGCGAAGCATGATAATCTCTATGTCTCTAGCAACTGTTGAGACTGACTTGCTAGTTTAGAAGTCCGAATACACCTACCCTATGTTCTTTTTTTTTATGGCGATTTTTTCAGGGTAG
>NW_015550245.1:1049-1162 GCF_001515605.1 Sinocyclocheilus anshuiensis | reverse complement strand
CCGCTCACTCTAGCCGCCGGCCTCCGCTCACTCTAGCCCTCTGGCTTCCGCTCATCTGGCTTCCCCGTGTGTTTCGTTGTGAAAGCGAAACTACTTTGTTTGGTCTTCCAAAA
>NW_015550245.1:0-154 GCF_001515605.1 Sinocyclocheilus anshuiensis | reverse complement strand
TTACTTCCTTTTTAATTATATTTTTATTAAATATTTATTTATTTGTGAAAAATACTTTGTCATCTAAAGTATAAATATGTTTATTTTACAATTGTTTTAATCCATTGTTAAATGATTTCAAATTTCTTAAATATTAATTAAAATTAAAAACAAA
>NW_015550244.1:0-567 GCF_001515605.1 Sinocyclocheilus anshuiensis | reverse complement strand
GAGTCATTTTTGGTTTCATGTTTGCAAATTTTGCATTATGTAATTTTCATCTAACCATTTACTTCCTGGAGTCTACTTTTGGTTGTTTTTCTAATGGTAATGTTAATGAAAACTTTTGAAACTAATCATGTTCATTTAATTGTTAATCTCGTCTAAATGCAGCCTCAGCATTAATAATAACAAATGAAACATATCGAATCATGTCTGCTTAATATATGAAATTCTGGTTTATTCTAAATATGTAGGTCATAAAGGTTACGTGTCAATTTGCTTTTAGAATATTGAAACACGTATAGATAAGACAAACTATAGAGAATGAGGAGTTATGTCACAATCTTTTCACTCCGCATTGCATTTCGGGAAGGCGCCGAGAGAATGAGGAGTTACGTCACGATCTTTTCACTCCGCATTGCTTTTCGGGAAGGCGCCGCCATATTAGCAGGATACGCTATCCGTTCCCATGGTTACTTCTCATTCTCTATAAGGATAAATGCTTATTTTTTGTTTTGTTTTTGCCTTTATGTTAAACAACCATTCATTCTTCATTGTATCGTCTGCAGGGAAGAG
>NW_015550243.1:0-583 GCF_001515605.1 Sinocyclocheilus anshuiensis | reverse complement strand
AATGTGGGTGGTTCTGACTTACTGTTTTGGGTTGAACTTAGTCAATTGTGGGTGGGTTAGGGTTAGGGTTGATTTAAGGTTAGGGTTAGGGATCGTCATTTTATTATTAAGGGCTAAACATGGGGCTGTTGAGGCCAGGGCTGTTAAGTTTAGGGGATATATATCCAAAAATTGAAGCAAAGTCCAATTCTGGGTGTGCGCTGTCCTTCTACTTCAACTGACCACTTTCAGTCCCGTTTTGGTCTGGCCTGACGTACAGAAACAACCCACATTTTTTTGTCTCTCATGTTTACTGATCATATGAGTTAAAGTACATATGTGTTATATGTAACTGTGGTAGCTTTTAAGCATTTCCCTTAGGAAAAACAAAGGGGAAAGAAAACTTTTTTTGTTTGTTTTTCTCTTTCTGAATTAATTTTCTTCTCTGTGAAACTCACCATACATTTTATGGGAGCACCACTGGTAGTTTTTCAGGGTCTAAGGGGTATACTCTGTAGGTTTTAAATTTTTGGTAGCGGTAAAAATGGTAGGTTTTAGATTCAGTTAGGGTTAGGGTTAGGGTTAGGGTTAGGGTTAGGGTTAG
>NW_015550242.1:725-893 GCF_001515605.1 Sinocyclocheilus anshuiensis | reverse complement strand
ATAGGCTAATAATTGTATTATTTTTTTCTACAATTAAGTGATTAACCTGGTTGTTTATTTATTTTTATCATTTAATTGTTTTATTTACATTTGATAGAACATTTTATATTTAAAGATGTACATTATACTGTACAAAAGTAATACAAGAGTAATATATTTCTGTTACTT
>NW_015550242.1:0-406 GCF_001515605.1 Sinocyclocheilus anshuiensis | reverse complement strand
CATTCATACATACAGAGGCAAGCGGAACATGCAGGATTCATATTTAAACCGTCTTTTTGCATTTTAATATTCACATACACTAGTTCATATCGCGATTCGAATTAAGTGGCAGTGGCTACTTTTGATTTATTCGTCCAAAATTGACGAATTCCATGGCATTCCGCGCAATAGAGTAAATTACGTTTTTATGAATGGACTCCATGATCCCATCCGCGTTTTTGCAGAAACCATATGGTCCTAGAAATGTAACCACACTTCAGAAAATTTCGGCTTGCCCTGTGTGTTGTTTGAACGAGTTGCAGGGGTGACATCACGTCACAGGGTTTCTCTTTCTCTCTGTAGCGTATGTGTCGCAAAATACACAAAACGTCTCAGGTTACATATGTAACCATGGTTCCCTGAGTAG
>NW_015550241.1:0-796 GCF_001515605.1 Sinocyclocheilus anshuiensis | reverse complement strand
AGTAATCTTATCCAGGCAGAAGTGTATCCTTAAAGGAGAAAAGCTCTGTTTGGGGACTAAAGCTCTTTACATCTGGCAACCACAAGCATGAACGCTATTGTAGTTAAGACTGGTTAGCAATGCAATATAACGCAAAATGATTAACAAAAAAAAAAACACGTTTCAGGATAAATAACGAGCCGGCCAATATCGTGACGATTGTTTTAATTAATCGAGAAGGGTGGATATTGTTTTCAAGATTAAAATAAGGTAAGTCAGAAAACGGAGAAAGAACTTTTAAATTCTGCTTTTATTTCAGTTCATTCAGATCAGTCCACCAAGGGATTTTTTTGCACTGTAACTTTGACAACTTTTATCTGCACAAGAGAGTAAAATAGCATGCATCGGATAACTTTGCCCATCTCATCATTGCACGAACATTAATTAACAAGCTGTTACGCTGCCGCTGGGACTGATGAATTGTAGAAAGTAACCGCAGTTATCAAATGACTAAATTATGATATTTGCTCAGGTGGGTGCTGGGGTCTTATCTATCGGATTACAACTTATATCCATTTTCTTAATTAAACATTACACAGAGTTAAGCCAGTCGGCGTGGTAGCCCAGGCTCACATAGTCATAGCCCACTATTGTTAAGCCAGTCGGTGTGGTAGCCAAGGCTCACATAGTCATAGGCCACTATTGTTAAGCCGGTTGGTGTGGTAGCCCAGGCTCACATAGTCATAGGCCACTATTGTTAAGCTGGTTGGCATGGTAGCCAAGGCTCACATAGCCATAGGCCACTAGCGTTAAGCCA
>NW_015550240.1:0-3383 GCF_001515605.1 Sinocyclocheilus anshuiensis | reverse complement strand
AAGGCGAATGGAGAGCTTTTACCAAGACGGACCCTCGAGGCTGAACAGATAAAAATTCTTGTCGCTCCTGTTTTCGTTTGAGACTACGACATTCGTGAACAGATAAAAATTCTTGTCGCTCCTGTTTTCGTTTTAGACTATGACATTCAGCCATCACATGACCCATTCTATGACAATAGCTACACTCTTTTCGGGACTTTTGACTGGAAGGAACCCATTTAGTTTTACAATCAAGGGAAACCTCACTTTCCTTCTCTGACTGACCACCAGCGTCACTCGCACGCTTAACAAACACCGTCTTGTGCATTAATGTATACTCATCTGCTAATACAGCCGCCTGTTGCACGGTGCTAACTTTTTGTGCATTCAAGTACAGAGCAGTACGTTCGGGAACACAGTTTTTAAATTCCTCAATCAACATAAGCTCCCTCAAAGAATTATAGTCCGTAACCTTACATGCTTTTATCCAGCGGTCAAACAATAGGCCCTTCTCGCGAGCAAACTCGACATAAGTTTGAGACGCCGATTTCTTCGTAGTACGAAAACGCTGTCGATAATGCTCGGGAACCAACTCATACGCCCGCAAAATCGCAATTTTCACTGCATCATACTGAACACTCTCTTCCAACGACAGAGATGCACATACTTCTTGCGCCTTACCTGTTAGTTTACACTGTAACATTAATGCCCAAACTTCAGTTGGCCATTTTAACGCACTCGCAATGCGTTCAAAAGCTTGAAAATACACTTCAACTTCTTTCTCACGGAAAGGAGGAACTATTGCAATATTTTTAGCCACATCAAAACGTGTGGACAACACAACTACCGACCCATTACCAGCCGAAGCAGAATCACTGGAGACGATACTCGAATTTGATGGACCAGCAGCGGTCTCAGAGTTACCATCCAAACTAGTAGATTTTTTGAGACTGGTTTGTTTAGGTAGATCTTGAGCAGCCTGCAACTCCACCTGCCGCAGTCGCACTTTTGTATCAGCATCAATTCGGTACATTTCAATCTGATGTTTTAAATCATCCTGCCTCGCCTGAGTTCGGTCTTGAGCGTCCAGCTGCAAACGAGTGAACCGAATCTTTACACGCCAATCCAAACGAGATTCAGGCGATGCCTCAGAAAGTGAAACCAGTTCGAATCTAGGCATTGAAAAAGGTGGACCTACCTTCCCACCAGCCAGTCACTGGAGTGGCCCGATCTCCAACCGACATTCGTAAAGGAGAGCTCCCTGCAGCATCAATTGCTAATTCAGCTGCTTCCGTAGACACAGCCTCCATAGCAGGAACTACCCCTTTGTCAAGCAAAGCAGACATTAAACAAGCTTTTATTTCTGCTTTACGCTGTGTTCTAGAAATCGAAATTTCATAGTGCTGAGCAATCAGAAGTAAATCATTTTTCCGACACACCTCTAACCCCTCAATACTAGTTTGATCTATGAATTGCTTTAAATCAAACGTTGCCATATTAACAAAAAACAAAACTGTGAGCAAATAAAGAAACATCCACACGCATACTCCGGTACTACCTATCCAAAACTTACTTCATTCTCAACTAGTCTTCGGAGGGTACCGATTAAGAGATTACTCTCTCCCCCGGAATACCTCCAAAAAATAACAAACTAAAATAATAAACAAAAACAACAAACAGTAAACCGCTGCCAGAACTGGCGCTAGGCACAGCCCTGCTGGCTTACTCTAACTAACCGAAGAATGCGTCGGACAAATCAAATCCGCTCACCCCGCAACAAATAAATTACGACCAAACTCTTGGGAACCCACAACAATCATTATGTTATCGTGATCCTGGACGAGCCCCCATTTATGTTACGAACCCCACTTTTAAAAGACTCGTTCAAGAAGGGGTAAGCAACATAAAAAGGACACGCAAGACAGAAGATCAATTTTAACCTTTTATTAAGGGTCAAAACAGCTTGCGAGTCACATTAGTTAACAACGGCAAATGTAATAGTTAGATCAGTTAAACTAAAGAAAAATACCTTTTCAAGGTTTGTAAATGAACAAAACACAGATCAACAGAAACATTAAAGAAAACAAAGAGAGACACAGAGAGAGAGAGAAAACACAGCTTATCAGCGGTGCTAGACAGCAAGACACGCACGAAGCTCACGGAATGCTCGCCAACGTCAATGGCTGGACAGCAGTAGCTTCTCAAACCAGTGCGAGTCAATCTCAAAGAGCGTAGAAGTCACTGTGGTGGACCCGCGATGGGGTAGGGAGAGCTCTCTACACAAGTGCGACTTCCGCCTTATATTCAGTCCAGAGCGTCCTTACTCAACATGCTGCAGGTGTGTGGGGGCGGAGCTCAACCTCGGGAGAAAGAAAGAACCCAATTAATATCTACACACACATACCCACAAATGAACAACTTTGACCGTAACAAAAGTTATTGAAGCACAAATTCCGGAAGCACAGATACCAAAATCAGAATTTCATTGCATAATGAAATAAGATCCAGAGAGAGATGAAAAAAAGAGAACAAATAGGGCAATTAATTTCTGCTATGATGCTACCAAAAATATTAGCAATAATCAAATGTCAGGCCCAAATGTCTATTGGATAGGACAGATAGAACAATATGTGAGACAGACAGTCATTAAGTGGATAAAGTATATTGAAGCACAAATTCCTGAAGCACAGCTACCCAAAATCGGAATTTCATTGCACAATGATATATGATCCAGAGAGAGATGAAAAAATAGAACAAATAGGGCAATTCATTTCTGCTATGATGCTACCAAAAAGACTAGCAATAATCAAATGTCAGTCCCATAAGAAGGGAAATGATTATGTAATTAAGGGAAATAATGCAGCAGATTTAGAAGCTAAAAAAGCTTCAGGGTGTCAATTAGCAGTATTAGCACCTGTAGTACATATCAAACCTCAACCTCAATTAGAGGATATAATTCGAATTCAACAACAAGCAGGCCCCTATGAACAATCAATGTGGCACCAAAGGGGAGCTAAAAAAGACTCACAGGAGATCTGGCGTACACATGAAGGAAACATGATTGCACCTACTTCACTTTTGAATATTCTTATTGCAGATGCGCATGGTTTTGACCATTGCGCAAGGGGGGAAGTGATAAGAAAAATTAAAAAGCAAGGGCATTGGTCTCCTTATTAATATGCAATGGTGGATGAATTTTTAAGCAAGGATATTGGTCTCCTTATTTATATGCAATGGTGGATGAATTTTTGTCCACATGTGAAGTTTGTGCCAAATACAATGTGAGGAAAGGGATAGCGACACCAATAGGACATATACCAGTACCAGCCAGAAGGGCCCTTTAAGCATTTGGTAATGGTCTATGTGGATATGATAAAGCGAGTACAAGGAAAGAGATACATGCT
>NW_015550239.1:336-856 GCF_001515605.1 Sinocyclocheilus anshuiensis | reverse complement strand
CAATCTTAACTAACCTTTGCTTGTCATAAAAATGTTAATTATCTGATATTCTAAGATACATCAATCTTGACATTAATTCATTAGTTATCTTCATTATACAATTTTGGGAGTTACACCACATTACATTTTACAATCTTAACTAACCTTTGCTTGTCATAAAAATGTTAATTATCTGCTATTTTAAGAGACTTATCAATCTTGACATTAATTAATTAGTTCTCTTCATTATACAATTTCTGTTTTTTTAGTTTTGAATTGTTTTCTTGCATGTTTCTGCATGTTGGTCACACCACTTGACATTGTTTGGCAGACAAAAGTTTTTCAAATACTAATATATTTCACTGCGTTATTATTATTATTTTTAGAAAAAAATTATTAAAGGGGTCCTATTATGCTCTTTTACAAAGTCTTGATTTTGTTTTGGGGGTGTACTAGAACATGCTCTCATGCTTGGTGGTTCGAAAAACGCATTATTTTTCACATAATTTACATTATTACAATACCTTTCTCCCCAGCCTGC
>NW_015550239.1:0-213 GCF_001515605.1 Sinocyclocheilus anshuiensis | reverse complement strand
CTTCCGAAAAACAAAATGTGTTGTGATTGGTTAGCTGTCCCAGTGCGTTGTGATTGGCGAACAGCTTAGACGGCGTTTCAGTACTGCCACGCCCCTTGCTCCGTCTTTCAACAAAAGCTTTTGGCGAATCCGGCACTGTTACTCACTCGTGTTGTGGAAGCTGTCCTTAGTAAAATGCGCAGCACACAATAACAAATTGGGGTTATAATGCTC
>NW_015550238.1:244-2329 GCF_001515605.1 Sinocyclocheilus anshuiensis | reverse complement strand
GGGACCGTCAGCTAGTGCTCTGGGAGATCTGAGGGTTACAGTGAGAGCTTCTCCGCTAGGCCAGTCCCCACGGACCTCTCATTCACTTGTCCAGCACCGGGGGATGGGCTATCGTTCTCTGAGGATGAAGATTCGGCGGGGCTGCAACCCTTCGGGTGTTGTCACCACCGCCGAATTGGACCCAGAGCTGATGGCCATGCTTGCCCAGGCAGCCGTGAGCATCGGGCTGGAGATGAATACGCCACCCAGCTCTGAGTGCTCGCGGCTGGATGATTGGTTTCTCAGCGCAGATGTTATACCCCTGGTAACATAAACTGTTAATGAGATATACACTTTAGTTACCTATAATCAATAATACATAAATTAATTCATACATATTTTATGGCATTTCAGAATTATCTGAAACTTAATTGTTATTTTTAGCAAGACTCATAACTAGTGCAAACCATTAAAACATAAATATTCTTTCCAAATAATTAATATCTCTATAAAATGCTTAGATGTCTCAAACAATCTGTGAATCAAACAATGAACACTAAGCGAACAGAATTAAATGTTCATTACAAACATATAATATAAATATCAATTCAATTCAAAATTATTTGTATAGCGCTTTTCACGATACAAATCGCTGCAAAGCAGCTTTACAGAAAATTAAGTTTCTACAATGTATTTAGTAGTAGCTTGTCAGTGGTGACTGTCAAATTGAAGTAAACATTTCATAAATGTATGGAAAAATATAGCAGCTTTACAGAAAATTAAGTTTCTACAATGTATTTAGTAGTAGCTTGTCAGTGGTGACTATGTCAAATTGAAGTAAACATTTCATAAATGTATGGAAAAATAAATTAAATACATAATCAAACAGACAATGAACACTATTAACAGCAATGATTATATGTTGCAATCAAACTTGTAGCAAAAATTTCGTAGTTTGTTGTTTCAGGGTTGGCATCATCTGAGGTCATCTGAGGGGTTTGAATCATCTTTTCTCAGGTGTTCGGTCATCTCAGGTCTTTGTAAGGGCTGATCCAGACTGAAGCTTGTGTAATTCCTAGTTACCACGGGATGTCAATCTAGATTTAAATGGAGAGAGTGTGTATGAACCCCGGACGTTATCAGGAAGGCTATTTCAGAGTTTGGGAGCCAAATGCGAAAAAAGCTCTACCTCCTTTAGTGGACTTTGCTCTCCCATGTACTACCAAAAGTCCAGAGTTTTACGACCTTAGGGAGCATGATGGATTGTAGCGTGGTAGAAGGATAGTTATGTATGCAGAAGCTAAACCATTTAAGATGGAAGAATGCTGTTTTTAAATATGATTTTCAAAAGACAAGTTGCTGTCTAATATAACACCCAGATTTATGACTGTAGATGAAGTAACAGTACATCCATCTAGTTGCAAATTGTAATCCAAGAGATTCTGTGTACTGCTTTTTTGTCCAATAAGTAATATATCTGTCTTATCTGAATTCAGTAGGAGACAATTATTCAAATCCAATCTTTTACATTTTTAATACAGTCTGTTAGCTTAGATAATTTAGAAGTTTCATCTGGTCTTGTTGAGATATATAGTTGAGTGTCATCAGCATAACAATGGAAACTAATTCCGTATTTTCTAATAATATTACTAAGGGGTAACATGTATATTGAAAATAGCAGAGGACCTAGGACAGATCCTTGTGGCACTCCATATTTTACTGGTGATAATTGAGACGACTCCCCATTTAAATAAACAAAGTGGTAGCGATCGGACAGGTAGGATCTAAACCATCTTAAAGCCTGCCCTTTAATACCTGTATAGGCCTGAAACCTGACTGAAATTCTTCATAAAGATCATTTTTTGCAAGAAGGAGCACAATTGAGCAGACACAACTTTTTCTAACATTTTAGACATAAACGGAATATTTGAAATGGGTCTGTAATTTGTCAGTTCATTAGGATCGAGTTGTGGTTTCTTAATAAGAGGCTTAATAACCGCCAGCTTGAATGGTTTTGGGACGTGACCTGAAGACAACGACAAGTTAATAATATTGAGAAGCGGTTCTTCTGCTACAGGTAACAACTCTTTCAGTAATTTAGTGGGT
>NW_015550238.1:0-221 GCF_001515605.1 Sinocyclocheilus anshuiensis | reverse complement strand
AACTTTTGCAGTAATTTAGTGGGTACAGGATCTAATAGGCATGTTGTTGGTTTAGATGCAGTGATAAGTATATTTAGCTCATCCTGTCCTATATTTATAAAGCACTGCAGTTTTTCTTTGGGTGCGATGAATGAAGCTGAAGTTCTAGACGCTGTACAATCTAAATTTGTTATTGCTTTTCTGATGTTATCTATTTTATCAGTGAAGAAATTCATAAAGTC
>NW_015550237.1:288-1114 GCF_001515605.1 Sinocyclocheilus anshuiensis | reverse complement strand
CAGACAGAACATTCACGGCCCCAAGGACCGAGGCAGGAAATATAATGAGTCCCTCAAGTGTTTCCCTGATGACAACGGAGTTCGTGACATACAGGGCTAGGAGTTCAAAGGAGGATCTTTGGGCTGTGACAAGGCTACTAGAGCCTATAGGGAGCTCAGGTAAGGTCTCTGGACCAGAGTGATCAGGAGCCCATGGCAGGAACCAGAGTCTAGGGAAAACTGAAACACAGGAGACAGACAGTGCATATATGGTCTCAAGGGCCGGAACAGGACATGCAGATAGTTCTTTAACAGTCTCCTTTAGCTTGATAGACAGGACGGGAACTGGATTGGCATTGACAGGGTTAACAGGGCAGACATGGTGTGCGTTTTTAGTTTCTGGGCTCATGACAGGCAGAGTTAACAGTACAGAGGTGGGTTCTGGGGCTGTGACAGACCGTTCAAGATTGGATGCATTGACAAAGACTGGTTGGGTTGACAGTACATAAACAGGCTCACTGACTGAAACTGGATGGGCAGACAGTTCAAAAACAGGCTCACTGACTGAAGCTAGACAGGAAGACAGTTCACAAACAGACTCATGGGTAGATATGGGATAGACTGACAGTTCAAAAGTGGGTGTGTTAAATGACACTGGACTGGTAGACATATCAGTGACTGAAACTGGACAAACAGATGGTGCATCAGACATATTACTTGAAATTAGTGGACAGACATACCATTCAGAAAAAAATTCATTAGCAGCCCTTAGTCGAACTTACAGTTCACAATCAGTCTCCATGTCTGATTCAGAACAGGACGAGAGTTCAGAGATGGCCTCATCGGC
>NW_015550237.1:0-203 GCF_001515605.1 Sinocyclocheilus anshuiensis | reverse complement strand
TTCACGGATGGCCTTTCTAGCCATTACAGGACAGGCAGAGAGTTCACAGACGGCCTTCCTAGACATTACAGGACAGGCAGAGAGTTCACAGACGGCCTCCATAGCCATTACAGGACAGGCAGAGAGTTCACAGACAGCCTTCATAGCTGTGACGGGAAAGGCAGAAAGTTCATAGATGGCCTCCTTGGCCAGGACAGGACAGG
>NW_015550236.1:386-2520 GCF_001515605.1 Sinocyclocheilus anshuiensis | reverse complement strand
TCCTTTTTTTTTTTTTTTTGGATGATGTGTAATATAAACACTATTTTAATTGTAATTATATTTTACAATGTTGTTGTATTTTTCCCACTTCATTTCTGATTGAATAAATGCAGCCTTGATGTGCATTAAAGACTTTCAAAAACATTCAAATATCTTTCCCACTCCACAAACTTTTAAATGGTAGTGTATATGTATGCTATTGTAGCAATAAATAATAAAATAAATATAAATGTATTTAAACATTTATATTTATACATTTTATGTTATAGATATGAGTTGCATTATCAATAACAATTATTCAATGACATTTTTATTTTTTGAATGGCCCATAGCCTGTGCTGTTGGTTTCTATTGGTTCTGTATCAGATAGCAGATCACTGTCGGCACTCCCATTGGTTGTTGTCACATTGTGTTGATGCTCATTTGCATAAAACTAAGCTGTGTTCTAATCAAATCGTTGCATCACCAATGGTCCCGTCACTGGAAATTGCCAACTTCCATTGAAAATGAATGCTATCCTGTTGCTTCAAACTGCTGCCAGTGTGAACACCAAACAGACTGTCAATCCCTCACTGAGCAGTGACTAATTTGAGCTCTTTCTCCCCATCCTGTTCACTTTGCTGCCGTTTGATGGATAAGTTACAGTTAATAAAGTTGAAATGTCTGAGTTTGAGCACATTTTTTTTTTAAATGTTCTACTTTTTTCTTTAAATTGCACAAGCATGTAAGGTTGTTACAGTTACGCTATGTGAGGTCCACCCTTCACCAAACATTTATTTTATGATAATGAGCAGCATCTGGTCATGAACGCTGCTTGACATGTTCTGTACAGAAAGTGCATCTTCTAGTGGAAGGATGCAATTTAATGAATACTGAAGTATTATGAATGCTGTTAGGTCTGCTGTATGAATTCTGAGCAAAACCTGAACTCACTCCACTGAACTCAAGCCTTTCAAGGATGTATAGTTTATTTTGACTACTGCATTAAATCAATCACCTGAAAACCCATACTGATTGTGTACATGACATCACAATGGAGTATAGAGATCACAGATGATTTTTACATAGCATTTGCATATCGCTTTATGAAGCTCTTGTAAGAGATTAATCGTGTTTAGTTGGCTCTCCATACCTGCAAACTCAACAGTATGTTACAAAACATACATTAAAAAGACACATCAAATAAAACTGTGATAGTTCCTCTTCACAATAAAAAACTGCAAAAGACAAATGTCATTTTAAAGCATAAATTAAAACAATATTTGCAGCATATATGACAAAATATCCTTCATCTTAAGATCAAATAAATAAAAAATAAATCAAATAAAAAAGGAAATTACAGTAAACAAACATATTTAAGGAATGTGTAGTACGCAAACGTGCCATCATTTCTAATACTATTTAGTCTGCTCTTGTAAGTCACTTGAAATCAAAACACAGTCAAATTATGATATACTAATATCATGACTGTATGTTACAAAACAAGCATACATATTACACAAATCCCTGTAGTTCAGTGACTTTATGGTGGTTTGACTGGTTCATTATTACAAACACACCCTGAGAACTTTCTTCCCTGACAAAACGACGTCAAGAATGTCAGAGCATTTCAACGGAATGGGCAAAATGGAGCGTAAAAATATTATTAATGCCACAATTACAATTAAAACATTCTCCACTTGGAATAAATGCCAAAACACTGGAATTGAATAACTTTACATTGTATTTCGAAATAGAGAAAATGTGTCACTAGAAAAAGGCATTCTTGAAATACTAGCATGATTAAATGAGATAAAAATGCATACAGATCTGATGGTTGAGTCCTAGAAAGAGTCTATTAATATTTCTTTAATACTGCATTTGCAATGGTTTGCTTTTTCTTAAAGTGGTCATATGATGCGATTTCAATTTTTCCTTTCTCTTTGGAGTGTTACAAGCTCTTGGTGCATAAAGAAGATCTGTAAAGTTGCAACGACTAAAGTCTCAAATCCAAAGAGATATTCTTTAAAAAAGTTAAGAGTCAACCACGCCTACCTAAAACACCTCGTTCTAACACGTCCCCACGTCTACGTCACGATGTGGGAAGATTTGCATAACGCCGCCCAAATGTTCACGCAAAGAAAGAAGGCGTAAC
>NW_015550236.1:0-141 GCF_001515605.1 Sinocyclocheilus anshuiensis | reverse complement strand
CCGTGGACGAAGCCCGGGGTCGTCACATGTGCTTGCCGCTCCTTCGTCGGATCCGCCGGCTGCTCACTCAGCCCACCGGCCGTTCCTCACTCTAGACTCAGCTCACGCTAAGCCAGGGCTTCCGCTAGGCCGCTGTGTTTT
>NW_015550235.1:0-545 GCF_001515605.1 Sinocyclocheilus anshuiensis | reverse complement strand
CGAAAACATTATATTGTAGTTTATATCATAAAGTAAATTGTGTTAAGAGCACAATATGTACAGTGAGCACTTTGACAGGACAATACCAGACTGTCAGGATTAGGGATGGAGCTAAATCATATCTCTTTAATTTCAGCACAATATGTACAGTGAGCACTTTGACAAGACAATGCCAGACTGTCAGGATTAGGGATGGAGCTAAATCATCTCTTTTTAATTTCACTAACGTTACTTATTTACAAATTATAAGGATTCATAGCTTATCATAAATCTGTGGACTTGTATATATTTTTCCTTTTTAGCCAATTGCAAACAGGACAACGCAAGCCGAAGAAAGCCTGCTCTCTGCATTTCCAAGAGAGTAGGCTATACTTCCACAGCCTAATGTTGTATTAGTACTAGTTACAACCCAGAATAGCCTTGAATGAATGGCCAGAATTACCCTGCTCATATTCTAACCACACACTCTCTCCCCCCCCTTACTTGTTTTTTTTTTTTTAACCTTTATTTATGTAGCGCTTTTAACAATACAGATTGTGTCAAAG
>NW_015550234.1:0-1130 GCF_001515605.1 Sinocyclocheilus anshuiensis | reverse complement strand
TATGATTAATTATTCATATTTCCCATGAGCTGATTCGCTACACTTGCAAATCTTTTTTATGATTAAGTCTACATGTCGGAAGGAGACAACTGTACTAGCCATACCAAACATGACTGTGAATATCACATGCGTTCATGTCGAACATTATATTTTGCAACTGACCTGTTTTGAAACTGATCTGTTGAATTTATTTTGCACTCTGTTCCTTTGCAGAGTAAATGCATCTTGTATCTGAGTGTGTGAGTTTGTGCTCGCAGCTAGAGCTAGCTGGCCTGGTACTGCTGTCCTGAAATTGCTGTCCTGAAATTGCTGTCTTGTATTATGTTGTGGGTCTGCAGCTGGATACTATTGCTGGTAGTAGTCTCTTCCTGCAAAAGAAAGGTCAGTCCTTAAAATTTCCAAAGGCCAGTCAAAGGTTTGATCCAGTGCTTAATTTGTAAATTGCGAGGTCCCGGAACAAAGTGGGGTGACGGATCCGGCATGATTAGAGGAGGGAGAGGTAACGGAGCATTCGCGCAATGGAGGACCAGCTTACGTGATTAACAGCGTGCATCTTCTTACGGTCATGAAAAAAATTTAAAAGTCATGAATTTTAAAACAGCCATTTCCAGGCCTGGAAAAGTTTTGGAAAAGTCATGGATTTTTTCCCTTAAATCTCTGTATAATAGAATTATGTTTAATCTGCTTTCGTTTATAATGAGAGAAATTCCTGCAAACATATTCAATAGAGCACGTAGGTTAGATGAGTAAATAAATCCACACATACTATCAGATTAAATCAGTCATTTGAAAACAGCGTGAGTGATTCCGCTGTACCGCGTCTTCTCTCGCTCTCAAAGCGGCTTCACAACAGCGCATCTCGTCTGCACACCTGCACACTGCGATACAATACTTTTGCTCGGGTTTCGGGACAGTCGACAGAATTGTCACTTGCCTAATCGAGTCATTGTTGCATCGTCACAAAACTGTATCATTTGCACATCTTTTTAAGTTTAAGCCATTCGATATTCACGTGCTCCAAAGGGGGTTTCCTATGCACTCACAGTCACATCCATAGCGCGCGCCAGTAGCACTGACTCCAATCGTCATGAAGTGTTTTGAGAGAGTGGTGCTGACTCACATTCAGAGCA
>NW_015550233.1:0-969 GCF_001515605.1 Sinocyclocheilus anshuiensis | reverse complement strand
CTCTAACGTACATATGCAATGAATCATTTCAGACTGGAATATTTCTAAACAAAATGAAAATTGCAAAAGTAATACCAATGTATAAAAATGGAAACAAGCACATCTTCACAAACTATAGACCTGTCTGTCTGCTCCCTCAATTTTCAAAAATTTTAGAGAAATTATTTAACGATAGATTAGAAAAATTTATAGATAAATATGATATAATAAATGAAAGTCAGTATGGTTTTAGAGCAAAGAGGTCAACATCAATGGCCATAATTGAAGCTGTGGAGGAAATCACAAACACCCTAGACAGAAAAAAATATGCAGTTGGAATATTTATTGATTTAAGGAAAGCCTTTGATACACTCAATCATTCAATCTTACTCAATAAACTGGAAAGATATGGCATTAGGGGAGTGGCTTTGAACTGGCTCAAAAGTTATTTAACTGAAAAACAACAGTTTGTGAAGTTGGGCGGGTTTACGTCACAGTGTATGGGCATTGCTTGAGGGGTCCCCCAAGGATCAGTATTGGGTCCTATGTTATTTAATTTATATATAAATGACATATTCCATGTATCTAAATTATTGAAACTGATATTATTTGCTGATGACACTAATATATTCTATTCTAGTGATAATTATAATACACTTATAAATATAGTAAATAAAGAATTAGTAAAACTAAAAACATGGATGGATGTTAATAAATTATCTCTGAATTTAAATAAAACTAAAGTAATGATGTTTGGCAATTATAAAGAAAACTCAGAAGTATTAATAAATATAGATGGTGTTGCAATAGAAAAAGTGTCAGAAATTAAATTCTTAGGGATAACTATTGACAGTAAATTAAGCTGGAAAACACACATCAGATACATACAAGGTAAATTATCCAAAAGTATCTATATAATTAAATATGCCCTGGAATATAATGCATTATATATATATTGTATTGTTCATTAGTTTTGCCCTACTTAACTTA
>NW_015550232.1:1565-1749 GCF_001515605.1 Sinocyclocheilus anshuiensis | reverse complement strand
CCTGGCAGACATCGGGAAGAAAGAAAGGGGCTTTCTTCTCGATGCGCCGGTTTCGCCCTCTGAAATTTTTGGTACATCCATTGTGACGGTGGTCGAAAAGTTCAGGGAGACGAAGGCACGCTCAGCGGCCTTCAAAACCTTCATTCCACGAAGGTCCAGGTCTGAGCCCGAACAACCCAGGGGT
>NW_015550232.1:0-1505 GCF_001515605.1 Sinocyclocheilus anshuiensis | reverse complement strand
CCCCTTCCTAATTCCCCTGTAACCACCATCTCTCCACCTGACCGAGGTTAGGTGGAAGGTTCCTGCATAACAGTCTCCTACTGAACCTATGATGTTTTGGTTGGTTCTATGGCTTCATAGTAACCACCTTACTGATGGTCCGGTCTAAAGGCTTCTCCGGACAGAGCTCCGACGCGGGAACCATGGTGGGTGTCTCGTTCCTTACTCAGGGAACCATGGTTACATAAGTAACCTGAGACGTTTTATTATATTAAAAATGTATACTATATACTATGTTTTTTGGCAGATTGACTACCATTTGTATAACAACAGTTTTACTACAAATAGGCTACCACGGTAAACTATGGTTAGTGTAGCATGGTTAATTTATGGTTACCATGGTGAGTACAATAACCATGTTTTTTTTTTTTGGTTTTATTTGTACCATGGTTAATGTCGTAATTAAGGGAGCAAGCGCTGTCGTGTTTTTTCGGGGTGTTTATCGGTTAAAAATTAATCGACCAGTCATTTTAAATCTGTAGGCTAGTTTAACCCTCTACCGCATGGTGTAGCCATATGGCAACATACTCTTTGTGTTCATTTCCTTGCCACTGTCTCTTTAAGAGAACATTCTCGTTTTTTTTGTTGGAAAGAGCAGACCTTAGTTTAGCCAATGATGTGCTTTGATTAAGACACATGACATGCAGTTTTTTTTCTGTGGCGAGATTTCTGACAGACTGCCGTCTCTTGTCGGTAGTTGCTGAAAGCAAACTAAAACGTCAGTAACAAACAAGGACCAGTCCGTGTCACTTTTACAAAAAAATCTAAAACATCCCTGTTATGATGACATATTCACCTCTCAAAAAACTTTTTATAAAATTAGTTTTTTGTAAATCATTCAAATGTATGTGTTGCCAAGTGGCAACACTGTGCAATAGTGGAATGACATTATTACAATAGTTTAGCTAGCTAGCAAGGTCAGCTGCAATTTGTTAAGCTGTAACAATAACAACATTAATACTAGTGAAATAATGTTGATTAGTCGTATGTTAATGGCATTTGTATTATGGATCTAGTCACATCGAAATGGCAATTTTACTTTTGACTAAATATGAATACAGGTAACATTACATCAGTGAGCACAGCCATATTCTATGGCAAGGTAAAGAAGCAAAGGGCAGAACTTGCTCTTCCTGCACATGAAAAAACTGATTTGTGAAGTTTCATACATAAAAAAGGTGACCTTTCAAGGATTATTGGGGGTGGGGTGGGGTCTCATGTTCATAGTCTTCCTCTCAAGAGATTGCATAATGCAGAATTTTCATGAACTGCAATGTTTTTGGTTTTATGTCAGTGTTTTATGATACATTATATACAGTATTATATTTGTTTTAACTGTATAAATTTGCAGTTTAAATAATATTCATGAAAAATGTAATGAAATTAAAACAATTATAAAACATTATTCAGCAAAAAAAGATTAGAATAAATAAAAGCACAAGTTGTTGGAAAGTATGTATAAGGTG
>NW_015550231.1:802-984 GCF_001515605.1 Sinocyclocheilus anshuiensis | reverse complement strand
TTATATATATATATATCAAAAACAGTTTTTAACATTGATAATAATAATAAGAAATGTTTATTAAGCAGTAAATCAGCATATTAGAATTATTTCTGAAGGGTCGTGTGATGCTGAACACTGCAGTAATAATGCTGAAAATTCAGCTTTGCATCACAGGAATAAATTACATTTTAAGATGTATG
>NW_015550231.1:149-644 GCF_001515605.1 Sinocyclocheilus anshuiensis | reverse complement strand
TAAAAATCTTATATACATTTTTTTTTATTATATTACAAAAGTTATATAAAAAATTTTTTTTATAAATAATTCTTAATTATATAAACAAACTTAAATTTTTACTTAAAAAATAGCATATTATGTATATATACACTACCGTTCAAAAGTTTGTACGATTTTTAATATTTTTTTACCAAAGTTTCTTGTGCTCATCAAGGCTGTATTTATTTGATCAAAAATACAGAAAAAAACCCTATTATTTTGTGAAATATTATTTCAATTTAAAATAACAGTTTCTATTTTAATATAGTTTAAAATGTAATGTATTCCTGTGATGCAAAGCTGAATATTCAGTATCATTACTCCAGTCTTCAGTGTCACATGATCCTTCAGAAATCATTCTAATATGCTGATTTATAATAAATGTTGGAAACAGTTATAATAATAATAATTTATGCATTTAG
The DNA here is from genome assembly GCF_001515605.1 of Sinocyclocheilus anshuiensis. Taxonomy (NCBI): domain Eukaryota; kingdom Metazoa; phylum Chordata; class Actinopteri; order Cypriniformes; family Cyprinidae; genus Sinocyclocheilus; species Sinocyclocheilus anshuiensis. The sequence continues at coordinate 201 of NW_015550231.1, read as the reverse complement.
CAGACGCTTTTATCCAAAGCGACTTACAGTGCATTCAGGCTATACATTTTTT
>NW_015550231.1:0-139 GCF_001515605.1 Sinocyclocheilus anshuiensis | reverse complement strand
GAACATATAAAAAAACAGCATTTATTCAAAATGGAAATCTTGTGTTACAATATACACTACCATTCAAAAGTTGAGTCAGTACACTTTTATCTTTCTTTTTTTGAAAGTAATAAATACTTTTATTCAGCAAGGATGTGTT
>NW_015550230.1:0-518 GCF_001515605.1 Sinocyclocheilus anshuiensis | reverse complement strand
TTTTAAGGGGGGGGTTCACAAGTTATAATCATGATTTCTATGTTTCTATGTTTGCCACAAGAGGAGTCAGTGGAACATCTGTGTCTGTCAAAAGTATTTTAATGAAAAACAAACAATGAAGAAAGAACTTAGAATCAGTGGAACATCTATGTGTTTGTCAAAAGTATTTTAATGAAAAAGAAACAATGAAGAAGGAACTTAGAAAGGTGGGAGTGGAAGGAATAAAGCTAAAAAAAAAGTATTATCACGTATGGATTAGAGAGCTTATTTCTTTATCTCAAAAGTACAGAACTGATAAAGAGAATGAAGGGTTTCTTTTATGAAATAAGTAAACTTTGGTCCACACTCCAACACTGAAGGTGGCGATAATGCACCTTAACGCTGGTGCAACCCACCATAAAACAGAAGAAGAAGAATCAAACATCACTATTCAAGAATCAGCTACGGGAATAGGTATAGTAGAGTATAATTTCATTAAGATATAGTAAGTTAAAGTGAGACAGCAGATGGCAGTAATG
>NW_015550229.1:415-1315 GCF_001515605.1 Sinocyclocheilus anshuiensis | reverse complement strand
ACTATTGCAAGTATACTTCAGGTACACTTTAAAAATCTTGCATTTCAACACTGATATTATTCGAAGATCATACTGAACAATCATCATCAATAGTGACACATTTTGGGCATAATATTAAGAAATGTGCATTGTGCACACGCAGTACTCCAAGTAAAGTTAAATTATAATTTTTATATCTGCCCAGGTGAAAAAGAAATATATTTAAATTGTGCTTTTTCAGACATACTTACTATATTTAAATTATACTATACTAAGTGCATATTAAATGTATTATTTTGAAACAACTTTAAGTATATTAAGTGTATTTCAAGATATATTTAAGTTTGATTTTAATCTATTTGTAATATATTTAATATATTGAAATTGTGTTAAATTGGAACCACTTTAAGTATATTTAGTGCAATTTAAGTGTATTTCTTAAAATACATTTAGGCACATCTTCATGCCAGGAAAGGGTGGTGCTTTGTTTTTTTCCTCTTTTGGGGAAATGGGCCTCTTTGGTGGCAGTGGGTGTCTCTAATCTAGGCCAGGCATCCTACTTGGGCTGGTCTAATGAAAACCATCAATATCTTGATGTCATGCTTGAAACTTTCTGTCCCTGAATGGTGTTTATTGTTATGTTAGATTACCCTAGTGAAAAAAGTATACTAAGTATACTTGCAGCCAGACTAATTGTCAGTATACTTCAAGTGTGTTAATGATTAGTTAACTTGAAGTGTGCTATTTTGGAACAACTATTTTTGTACTAAGTGTATTTTAGTTGTAATTAAATTATACTAAAGTATAACTTTAAGTGTATTTAGTGCACTTTTCTATACTAAATTGGAACAATTTCAAGTACACTTAGTACACTTTAAGTATATGCCTATTTACATGCTTGATTAGTGATATTAAAGTGTA
>NW_015550229.1:0-282 GCF_001515605.1 Sinocyclocheilus anshuiensis | reverse complement strand
ACAATTTGAGTTGAATTACTGAAATAAATGAACTTTTCCACAACATTCTAATTTATTGAGATGCACCTGTAACTTCAATGACAGATAGAGACACATTATTAACAATTCAAACAGTGTTTATTTAAACCTCAAATGGTTTTAGCATTGCAAAACATAAAATGCACCAACCATGTTTTTAAATAAAAAGAATGCTGAAAGAAACAAACACAAAAAAAATTAAACATTTAGCAACAGCTACAACACACAAACTTCACTTTTTTGCTGAATTTGATTTTGATTTTT
>NW_015550228.1:0-4043 GCF_001515605.1 Sinocyclocheilus anshuiensis | reverse complement strand
CTAAATCAAATGATTCATGATACGTCGATACGTGCTCTGAAGTTCGGATAAATCAAATGATTCGCGATACGTGCTCTGAAGTTCCGATGTAAATCAAATAATTTGCTACACGTGGTCCGAAGTCCTGATCTGAATCAAATGATTCGCGATACCCGCTCAGAGTCCCAATCTGAATCAAATGATTCACGATACCTGTTCCGAGTCCCGATCTGAATCAAATGATTTGCGATACGCGCTTTGAAGTTACGATCTAAATCAAATGATTCGCGATACGCGTTCTGAATCCCGATCTAAATCAAATGATTCGCGCTCCGAAGTTCCGATCTAAATAAAATGATTCGCTGTACGTGCTTTGAAGTCCCGATCTGAATAAAATATAATTTGCGATAGACGTGATCCGATTGGATCACTTCGAATCACTTTGCGACGCATGATTTAATTGATTCGGAGTTTTAAAAAGCTCCGTTTCACCACTATACGTGCTTTTTTTAAATCATTACAAGCGATGTCCAAATTCGAAAATTAATGGATCATTTGATTTGTTTTTTTTTAGGGGTGTAAAGATTTGATGGCTATGCCCCTGGTGTGACAAAATGTTAGCCTATACATAATACTTTTAAAACTCTTTTTTCAAATCTTGGCTTTCACAAATTTCTACATATGCCATGTCATGCCATAGCATCATTATAAATTCATCATCATTATATTATCATAGCATCTAACAATAGACAAAAGTGTTTTTTTCCTCTCTAACCTATGGTTCTGTAACCATAAAGGCTGCCGTGTAATTTGCCCTCTGACTAAACATTTAAAGAATTTAGGGGAAGCATTTAAATAATCCTGTGAATGCACTTAAAGAATGCAGAATCGAATCGTTAATCGAATCGAATTTAATTGTGAATCGAATCGAATCGTTCTGAATTTGCAAAAATCGTTCTTGAATCGAATCGAAAACCTATGAACCGTGAATCGAATCGATTCGCTGTCTACCCAAAGATTCACAGCCCTAGTTTTTTTCCTAGTAAATCACTTGAACCGAATGATTGAAGTCACGTGTTTGAATCAATTGAATCGGTTCCAGCGTAAATGACTCACTCAATTGAATCAGTTCGTCAGTTCTTCTTTTCTCATCTTCAGTCATGTTTACACAACACTGTCAGCACTACTACTGGCTCAGCTCACTAGTTTTATGACATTAACTGAAATAAGCGAAAAAAAGTGTGATGTTTACAAATAAAATATCAATATTTCCATTCCAAAGATAACACAAATCTAGGAACATATTCAGGTGAGGTAACCGGTTTACTGCTAACCAGTGAAACACTCCATTAATATGATGAGCTGCAGATCAAAATACATGTTAGATGGAAACATTGTGCATTATGATCGAGTTTGTAGCTTAATTCACTATATTTGAAATAGTTTGAGCACTGCAGTTCAGTTGGTGACAGTTCAAGAGGAAATCAGCTGAAAGCATCCAGTCTCTCATACCATTGAAGTGAATGTTCAGTTTATCAGTATATATTGTAATAATTATTTGAGAAATTATTGTGTTATCTAATTTTTATTAGTCTATATAGAGTGATAGTCAATGTAAAAAGAGCAAATGAGAGAAGCAAGATTCACTTCATCCTTTATATGAGTGACTGTGATTGTCTTTCCAATTCTTTCTGCCGACTTAATTAACTTCTTAAATTGATTCCCAAATCTTTCTCAGTTTTCAACTGGTTTTGCTTCAGGGTTTGGTTTTATATCCACTGGTGAACCAACACAGTACCAAACAGAAATGTCCATAAAATCAAACTCTGGCACACATACAGATTTGTTTCAGTCTGAATAAATATAATCTGACTCCACATACTGATTTCAGTGTTTAGTACATTACACGTATTACCAGAGCAATGAGAAGCTTCCAAGGCACTGCAGTCTATTGCTATTTTGACATTGAAAATTATTATTCTTTTTTTTTTTGTACATCCAGCCTGCCAACAGCTTTTATTCTTTAAATGAATCTTCTTCAGCGGAACAGTTGTTATATAATCTGTAAAGTCACCATGATTCTGTGTTCCTCAGGAGCTGGAAAAGGTTTGGTTGTGTGTGACTGATGGAACGGATTCAGTCTGGAGCATCAGAGATCAACTCTGAACAGAGATCCAGAGACACACAGGACTCAGAGCTCAGCCTCGCTTTACTCTGTTCCACTGACGCTCAGGAGAGTGTGTGTGACAGTCATGGATCCAGCAATCAAACCTCCACAGAGTCTCTGGGTTCAGACTGTAACGCTGGAGAACATCAGATGCTGCAGACGCCACTGAAGATGTGCTCAGTCACACTGCTGGACTGCAGGAAGATGATGAAGATGAAGAGAGAAACCACAGCTGAAGAACAACAGAGCAATGATGAGGATGAAGTTTCTATTCCATCAGGTAATTTTCTTTATATACTTTTTGTACATTTTCATGACATTTGTCTGCTGTGTCAGTAGCTGTTACAAGAAAGATGGTAGACATTGTACTTTCAGTTCTTTAATTTCTTTTTTATTTTTATTTGTCACAATAGAATTGATTTGTTTTAAGTCAGATCAGGTCTGCAGGGCCAGCGACTGTAGACTATTTAATTTAATATAGTTAGTGCATTTATTTCAGTGCATATTTAATGTTTAGCGATATAAAATGACAAAATTCACACAAGTCAGGGTTGTAAACTGTTCTAAAATGGCCACTGACATCAACGTGAGTGTTGAGATCATCATGGATGACGGGGCAGGACCTCGTATCGGTGAAGATCCCAAACTCTCCATCGTCCTGACTCCTGAAGAACAAAAGCTCAAAGCAGCGCACGGCCAGTCTGCTGTATGAGGTGATGGTCATGTACTACACTGGAGTGCTGAAAGACACTGTGAAGAAGGAGCGGATTCCTGTCTACCTCAAACCACAAGAGAGTGAGTGGAGTTTGACTATTAAACAGTCCCACCAGAGACTTTTTCTCTGGTTATTGTGCCCAAAATGTCTGAATCAGTAGCTGTATTTGTCAAACATCACTTGATGATGAGCTGACAGTCAAGATCTGATTCCAGAAGCCTCTGTCACGAGTGTTGAAGAGTGTTTTGTTCTGTATAGAGGGATTGGGAATGCAGAGCGTCAGAAAGATCATGAATGGGTAAGACTGTGTTTAGGAGCATTTTAATTTCATGTTTATGCACTTTAGATTTGTGAACTGTACTACATTAAATATGATAAACTGTATTTAGGGTGAAAAGCTTCCAGTAAGTTTATGTTCTCGTTCTGTCTGTCAGTGATGTGGAGAAGCTTGTGATGGTTACACTGATGGAGAAGTTTGTTTCTACCGTCTCCGGCTCTCAGAAGCTCCTGGCATCGATGGACTGCCGTCAGCTCACAAAAAATTGTGAAGCCTTCTAACACTGTCAGTTGTCTTATAAGAATATTTATTAGATTTAAGACTCATGAACACTAAATAATAATTCAGTAATTAATATAAAACTGATGCAAGTCAACAAAAATTATCCTTCATGTTTTATCATCCTTTTTATCTGTAATAATGTTTATGTGAGTAAATGTTTTAACGTATTTGCATATTAAATAGCTAATAATGTTTATGTGAGTAAATGTTAATGAGGTTAAATCATTCTCCAATGCGTATTTGCATATTAAATAGCAAGCAATTTAGTTTTAATTTGTTTTGAGTATACTTTGTTATAGTGGTTACAGAATTTGTTATTTAATTAAAATCACAATATTTTATTTATTTATTAATTTTAAGTAATTTTAAAAGTAATTAATGTTAACAGTTGGGGAAGACAGAGAAATTTACTTAAGAAATTTCTATACAATGTCGAACAATGGAATTTTTGCGTATTAAGTAAAATTGTATATAAAAATGTTATATAAAAACATATAAAAATAAATCAAAGCAGGTTTGAAAGGCTGAAAATTAAATATGAATATATAAAAAAATGAAGTTATGCATTAAGAAAAATGAAAGCAAACAAATGTATTATTAGAATGGAATAGAATTAGAATTAG
>NW_015550227.1:909-3138 GCF_001515605.1 Sinocyclocheilus anshuiensis | reverse complement strand
GGCACCTCTGAAAGCAGAGATTGGGACAATGCTGGAGCTGGGAGTCATTGAACCCTCTAAGAGTGAGTGGAGCAGCCCAATTGTTATCGTCCCAAAGAAAGATGATACATTACATATCTGCATTGACTTTCGAAAGCTGAATGCTCAGTCAAGGTTTGATGCCTATCCAATGCCACGCATAGACGACCTGCTGGAGCGTATCGGCCAAGCCAGGTACATTACAACCTTGGACTTATGTAAAGGATACTGGCAAGTCCCTCTGGAGGCGGCGTCTAGACCCTACACGGCGTTCCGGACCCCGTTGGGGCTATACCAGTTTACAGTCCTACCGTTCGGGCTGCATGGAGCACCCGCAACATTCCAGCGACTAATGGACCAAGTCCTCAGAGGCTGTGAAGAGTGGTCAGCTGCATATCTGGATGACGTGGTCATATACAGTGCGACTTGGGAGGACAATCTTCTACACCTCAGAGAAACCTTGAGCAAGATCCAGGAGGCTGACCTGTCTTTAAATGTGGCAAAATGTGAGTGGGCGAAGTCCAAGACCAACTACCTTGGTTATCACCTGGGAAATGGGGAGCTAAAGCCTCAAGTGGACAAGGTAGAAGCCGTTCGACACAGCCCAAGACCAAGGACAAAGAAGGAGGTCCGATCCTTCTTGGGACTGGTGGGGTGGTATCGACGGTTCATCCCCAACTTCTCTACCACCGCCGTCCCATTGACCAACCTGCTCTGTAAGAATGGGAAGAACCCGATTGTATGGACGGAGGAATGTGAAATGGCCTTCAACACCCTAAAGAGGCAGATGTGAAATGGCCCAGTCCTTATAAGTCCTGACTTCACAAAGGCGTTCATTATTCAGGTAGATGCTTCGGCTGTGGGAATTGGGCTAAAAACAGCCTGAAAACTGATTGGTGAATGAAAAAAATAAAACATTGTTTTTGCTACATGCCTTTTCATGTCTATTTATTTTGAATAACTTAGTCCTGGCGTCCTCTAGAAAGGACGCACGTTTGGACACAGAATGGGAAAGTGTCCAAACTTTTGACTGGTACTGTACTATAATATACACAAAAAATATCGGCAGATATATCGATATCGTGCTTTTTTACTCCCTAATATCGGTATCGGCCCCAAAAAACCCATATCGGTCGGGTTCTAATTGTAACGTACCCATAGAAACACAAGGTGAGATGGCTGCTCCTGATTGTTGGTGGTCCATGTCCAAGGGAAGTCGTGGCCTAATGGTTAGAGAGTCGGACTCGTAATCCAAAGGTTGTGGGTTCGAGTCTCGTACCGGCAGGGATTGTAGGTGGGGGGAGTGAATGTACAGCGCTCTCCTCGTACCGGCAGAGATTGTGGGTGGGGGGAGTGAATGTACAGCGCTCTCTCCCACCTTCAATACCATGACAGAGGTGCCCTTGAGCAAGGCACCGAACCCCCAACTGCTCCCTGGGGACCACAGCAAAAAATGGCTGCCGTGTGTGTGTTCACTGCTGTGTGTGTGCACTTTGGATGGGATAAATGCAGAGCACTAATTCCGAGTATGGGTTACTATACTTGGCCACATGTCACGTCACTTTCAGTTGAGAAGGAAATTATATTTAAAATTGCAATATTCATCACTAAATATAGATGTTTCGAGTGCAAAAAATTATAAATAGAAACATGAATTATATTACACTAACATTACATTAAATATATAAATTATATTAATAATTAAATTATGAATTATATTAAATATATCAATAAAAATAAAAATGAATATCTAGATACAGACAGATATACAAATATTTGAAATGTATAAATACATTAAATATAAATGATATGGCAAAAAATAAATGGCATTCTAGTAAAAAAAATGTGCAAATATTACAAAAAAATTGACATACAAATATGATAATAGACTTGAATTAATACATTAAATATAAATTGTGCAAATTATGCAAATGTTACAAAAAATAGTAAACATTACTGATTGTTTTATTGTGTTGACTACTATATGTTTTAAATTTTAATATACCATACACTACAACTACAAATCATTGCTCTTTCTTGTTTTCTACATTTTAGGCTAATAAAGTGTTTAAAAATATATTACATATATACATATATATACATATATATATATACAGGTGCATCTCAATAAATTAGAATGTCGTGGAAAAGTTCATTTATTTCAGTAATTCAACTCAAATTGTGAAACTCGTGTATTAAATAAATTCAATG
>NW_015550227.1:0-782 GCF_001515605.1 Sinocyclocheilus anshuiensis | reverse complement strand
ACACTCAAGATGGGTTTGGTGCACACAGTGATAAAAAAGTACCCCATTTGTACAATGAAATATACTGCTGGATCTTTAATGTTGTGGGCCTATTTTTCTGCCGGAGATCCTGGATATCTTGTTCAGATAGATGGCATAATGGATTATATAAAATACCAATGGATAAAAAATTAAACACTGACTGTCCATGCTAGAAATCTTATAATGGGCAATGGTTGTATCTTCCAACAGGACAATGATCCGCAAATAAACATCCAAAATCAACACAAAAATGGGTCGCTGAGAACAAAACCAAGCTTCTGCCCTGGCCAACCCAGTTTCTCTGAGCTGAACCCTATAGAAAATGAGTGTGGTGAACTGAAGAGGAGAAGCATCAACATGCAGCTGGAAATCTGAAGGGTCTGGAGAGATTCTGTATGAAGGAATGGTCTCTGATCTCCTGTCAGATGTTCTCTAAACTCTTCAGGCATTATAGGTGAAGACTCGGAGCTGTTCTCTTGGCAAAAGGAGGTTGCAAAAAGTATTGGATAAAAGGGTATGATTAATTGTGACCAATGTGTATTAGAGAAAAACATTTATTTCATAATGAGATTTCTCTCCCATTTTAAATTCTTGTTCTCCAATGAAAGGTTAGATTTTAGTAAATTTTTTAAATAAAATATCTAAAGGATTGATGATACAGATTAATTTTCAGAGCCTTCTTTGATCATATTTACCAAGCACAACTGTACATATACACACACATATACATATATATATACACATATATATATATATATATA
>NW_015550226.1:2266247-2269099 GCF_001515605.1 Sinocyclocheilus anshuiensis | reverse complement strand
TGAATGGGCCTTTGAATCATTGGTTCACACAATTCGTTCAAAACGAGGATTCATTCAGAAACTAAACGCCGCTGTTTTGCTCACAGACGCACACAAATTCTGCTGTGGCTTTATAGGTAATATTTCCTTTGGCAATATTGAACAAAAATACACAATATTGTGTTTAAAATATAACACAATATAAACTTATTGTTTACTGAATGGTTGTATAAAATCACATTTGCACCTTATAGCCTACAGTGTATGATTTGCACTCGTGTCCTTCATGAGAAAAACAGCACTTGTGTGATATTGCTTATCATAGGGGCAGTTGTGGCCTAATGGTTAGAGAGTCAGGCTTATAACCAGAAGGTTGCAGGTTTGAGTCTCAGGTCCGGCAGGGATTGTTGGTGGGAGGAGTGAATGACCAGCGCTCTCTTCCACGCTCAATACCACGACTGAGGAGCACGGAGCAAGGCACCGAACCTTGCTGCAGCAATATGGCTGCCCACTGCTCTGGGTGTGTGTTCACTACTGTGTGTGTGTGTGTGTGCACTTGGATGGGTTAAATGCAGAGCACAAATTCCGAGTATGGGTCACCATACTTGGCCACACTTAACTTTCACTTTCACTATATGATAAAAATAAGACCAAAACTCATAAAGGGATGTTAACTTAACTTTTAACTTTGTTTATGGGGTTGTTTCCCTGCATCATATTTGTCAACAGTGAGTGAACTGTATGAAATATAAGGTGACGTGCAGGTTTGGAGGCGGGTCCCAATGCGTTATTTTTTCATAACTAATTAATTAAGTTAACTCGTTAAACTGACAGCCCTAATATATACAGTGCCGTGAAAAGTTTTTTGCCCCTTCCTGTTTTTTTTTTTTTAAGATAATGCAAGTAAATACAAAATGCAGTTTTTAAATGATGATTTAATTTATTAAGGGAAAAAGCTGTCCAAACCTACTGGCCCTACGTGAAAAACGAATTGCCCCTCCTGTTAAATCATGAAAGAACTGTGATTAAGATCTTTGAGTTCAGCTCATGAAAAATGGGGGCAAAAACTAAAGTGTTGCGTTTATAATTTTGTTCAGTGTAGTTGACATGTATCAGTCTGGAAAGGGTTATAAAGCCATTTCTAAGGCTTTGGGATGCCAGCGAACCATGGTCAGAGCCATTTTCCAGAAATGGAGAAAACTTGGAATAGTGGTGAACCTTCCCAGGAGTGGCCGGCCTTCCAAAATTACTCCAAGAGCACAACAACGACTTGGACTGATGAGACAAAAGTTGAACTTTTTGGAAGGTGTGTGTCCCGTTACATCTGACATAAAACCAACAGCATTTCATAAAAATAACATCATACCAACAGGCAAACATGGTGGTGGTAGTGTTATGGTCTGCTCAGCTTCAGGACCTGGATGATTTGTCATAATTGATGGAACCATGAATTCTGCACTCTATCAGAAAATCCTGGAGGAGAATGTCCGGCCGTCAGTTTGTGACCTCAAGCTCAAGCGCACTTGGGTTATGCAGCAGCACAATGATCCCAAACTCACCAGCAAGTCCACCTCTGAATGGCTCAAGAAAAACAAAACAGGTTTTGGAGTGGCCAAGTCAAAGTCCGGACTTAAATCCGATTGAGATGCTGTGGCATGACCTTTAACAGTCCATTCATGCTCGAAAACCCTCCAGTGTGGCTGAATTCAAACAATTCTGCAAAGAAGAGTGGGCCAAAATTCCTCCACAGCGATGTGAGACTCATTGCCAGTTATCGCAAACGCTTGATTGCAGTTGTTGCTGCAAAGGGTGGCACAACCAGTTATTAGATTTAGGGGGCAATTACCTTTTCACGTAGGGCCAGGCAGGTTTGGACAGCTTTTCTCCCTTAATAAATGAAATCATTATTTCAAAACAGCGTTTTGTATTTACATTTTGTTATTTTTGTGTAATTACACATTTAATATCAATATTAAAATGCGTTTAATGATCTGAATCATTCAAGTGTGACATGCAAAAAAATTAAAAAACATATTAAAGTGTTGGGAATGAGTATGTAAAATTATTTATTTGAAAACAACGGTAATTTTCTGTAAATCCACGTCAGTTGCGGTTGCTTCCGGGCGAGCGGATTCTCCGCAGCTTTCTCGCCTCCTCTCTGTTGCTATGACTCGTCAGGATTGTAGCGCGTTTTCAGTGATTTGCAGGTCTACGGCTGATTTAATGCGCGAGGTAAACTGTCCACTAAGCGCTTGCCCAAGCGGAAAAATGCGCTGTTGCTGCCAGATCTCGACTGCCGAAAATCACATTGTGTTTGATGCAAAACTAACTCGACTAAATCATATGAAAAAAACATCATAACTGTATATTTTCATGCTTTTTCAAGCAAAGCAAATTTTGAAAGTCCTCTAAAAACATATCTCGTCATAGACAATGTTGAAGACGTTATTGTCAACATGCCTAAGTGGTAAATAAAAAAAATAAAAAAAAATAGTTTATAACAATGTATAGAACATTTTAAATAATAACAAACATCAGGAAAAATACCTTTGTTTTTTGTATACTTGTCACTTACAATTAAAGTCATTTTCTGATTGGTCACCCGGGTGGGAGTTTGAACTCCTATTCACTGGGAATAAAAATAAATGAATAAAAAAAATCATTCAGTCAATGCACATAGGCCTACATATAGAATGGGGGAATCCCCCATCTCCCCACCCTCTGAATATTACTATCATAACGTAACTACGTTATTTGGCGGGTTTTACGTGGAAACGCAGCTGCTTTCTAGCATTCAAATAACTATGGATAAGCCTGAAACTATAAGAAGGATTGGAGATGAATTTCATTTACAAATAAGTTAGGAATGTGCA
>NW_015550226.1:2261680-2265888 GCF_001515605.1 Sinocyclocheilus anshuiensis | reverse complement strand
AATGATTTTAGCAAATGGCTGCAATATAACAAAGAGTGAAAAATTTAAGGGGGTCTGAATACTTTCCGTACGCACTGTATATATATATATATTAGAAAAATTATAAGAAAAATCATGTTAAAATCTGAGTATAAAATATAATATATCAGGCCTTTGAGGAACATTTTTTTTTATTTTTATTTTTTTATTTTGTATTCTTTTTTTTGGGGGCATATAAATATCAACAACTCCACTAAATTGCATATTTTGCACAGTTTGGGTCTCTGAATACAACTGAATTTGGTTTAAAACTGAAAAAGTCATATTCGCCTTATGAAATATTAAATATGATACTCAACAAAAACACATATGCAAACTTGTTCTAATAAAAAAAATCTGACTATATTTACAATTACATTTAGTCATTTTGAAGACGCTTTTATCCAAAGTGACTTACAATTGGGGAATACATAAAGCGATTCATCTTAAAGAGGCAAACAGTCACAGGAAGTGATCGCAATACCAAGTTTCAAGCATTGTTTAAATCAGTAAAAGCTGGAAAGGGAAGGATTCCGGATAGGGGTGGGAAGATCATTCCACCACTCAGGAATGGTGAACGAGAATGTTCTGGAAAGTGATTTTGAGCCTCTATGTGATGGTACCACGAGACGTCGCTCACTAGTGGATCTCAGACTTCTGGAGGGGATGTAGATTCGTAATTATGAGTGGAAGTAGGCGGGCGCTGAGCCTGTGGATGTTCTATATGAAGCATCAATGTCTTGAATTTGATGCGAGCCGCAACTGGTAGCCAGTGCAAGGAGCTAAGGAGAGGTGTAACATGGGCTCTTTTGGGCTCGTTGAAACCAGTCGTGCCGCTGCATTCTGAATCATTTGTAAAGGTTTGATTGTGCTTGATGAAAGTCCAGTCTAGAAATGGCAAGGGCCTGGACAAGAAGTTGTGCAGTATGCTCTGTTAGAAAGGGCCTGATCTTTCTGATGCCAGCATAGCAATGGTAGGAGAAGCCATGTGCCTGTGTGATGGGACCCAGTGATGTAGTGTACATGGAGAAGAGGAGGGGTCCAAGAACTGATCCATGAGGAACCTCAGTTACCAGTTGATGTGCTTTGGATAACTCCCCTCTCCAGGTCACCCTGAAAGACCTACCAGTGAGATAGGATTCAAACCAGCGAAGTGGAATCCCTGTGATGTCCAGTGATGAGAGGGCAGACAGGAGGATCTAATGATTGACAGTGTCAAAAGCAGCAGATAGGTCCAGCAGAATAAAAACGGATGATTTGGAATCAGCTTTTGCAATCCGCAAGGCTTCCGTGACTGACAGTAGTGCAGTCTCAGTTGAATGGCCACTCCTGAAACCTGACTGGTTAGCGTCCAGTTTGTTGTTCTGTGAAAGAAACAATGATACCTGGTTGAAAACAACTCGTTCGAGGGTTTTCACTATGAATGGAAGGAGAGAGACAGGTATGTAGCCATCTATAAGTGAAGTGTTTAATGTAGGTTTTTTGAGCAGTGGGGTTATCCGAGCCTGCTTGAATGCAGTGGGGAAGGTGCCTGTGAGCAGAGATGTATTGATGATGTGTGTGAGTGCTGGTAAGAGTGTAGGAGAGATTGCTTGGAGAAGGTGTGAGGGGATTTGGTCTAGAGGGCATGTTGTAGGATGGCTGGAGAGGAGAAGTTTCGATACTTCTGCCTCAGTGAGGGGACAGAAGGAGAAGATAGGAGTTTTAGCAGTTGGTGTGCTTGGTTTGAGGTCCTGTGTGTGTGGGGCTGAGAAATTACTACTGATTGTTCTAGTTTTGTCTGTGAAAAATGTGGTGAAATCATCAGCTGTTATAGAAGTGGTGGGAGGTGGTGAAGGGGAACAGGAGAGAATTGAATGTTTTGAAGAGATTACGTATGTCTAGAGCTCTGTTGATCTTGTTGTGGAAATATGAAGATTTGGCAGTATGGACTTCAGCAGAGAAAGATGAAAGCAAAGACTGATACATACTCAGGTCTGACGGATCTTTTGATTTGCGCCATTTTCTCTCTGCTGCCCTGAGTTTGGTCCGATGCTCATGAAGAATATCGGATAACCAGGGGTTAGAAGGGGCAGCCCATGATGGCCTGGAGGAGAGAGGACAAATGTCGGTTGCGGCATTCACATCCAGAGATGAGAAATGGGTAGGTGAGGGAAGAGAGGAGGATACTACAGAGGAAAGATGGGAGGGTGAAAGGGAGCATAGGTTTTGTCTAAAAGTAACCGGTATAGGGGTAGGTGGCACACAGTTAGCAAAATGTAGTTTAAATTGAATGAAGAAATGGTCAGAGATATGTAGGGGTTCTACCACAACGTTGTCTGCAATACAATTGCGTGTGTAAATTAAGTCAAGTTGGTTGCCGGATTTGTGCGTGCTTGTAGTGGTAAGGCATTTGAGATCAAATGAAGCAAGGAGTGAATGGAAGTCTTTAGCATAAGGCTTGTCCAGATGAATCTTGAAGTCACCAAAGACTAAAAGTGGACTGCCATCCTCCAGGAATGAGGACAGCAGCCCATCCAGCTCCTCTAGGAAGGTATCTAGAATTTGCCCAGGAGGGCGGTAAATTACCACAACCTGGAGTTGTATAGGAGCGGTTACAGTGATCGCATGAGATTCAAATGAGTTAAAATTGCATAGAGGAGAGTGGGTTGAGTATTTCCAATTGTTAGAAATGAGCAGACCAGTGCCCCCACCCCGAACAACCTGACGGGGGGTGTGAGAGAAAGAGAAATTTCATATGTCAGACTTTATAGGGTTGTGTTTGTTTATTTATTAATTTATTTGTGTGCATGTTCTTGTGGAGCTAGTTAGTTTTGTCATGATGTCTTCGCAAATTGATGTCATTAGTCACATGTGTCTCAGGTGACTTAAATGCCCATAAGCAAAGATGGTAACAAATAGATACTAATAAATACATCCATAGAAATAATGCACAAGCCAAGCAACTTCTATTGGGGTGAATGGAAATGATAATGGAGGTATTATACACCTCCTTGCACAACTCACACATGTAGCATGTTTTCTAACCTAGATAATACAGCAGTTCACCCATCAGCAGTTATCAACAAGTAAGGTTCTTTTGGCTTCTGGCAGAGCAAAAATAATTGTTTCTACTTCAACACCAAACAATTGCATGAGGTGCAAGGAAAAAAATATAGAATTGATCCAAATTGATCTGCGGTTAAGAAGCGAACATTTTTTTTCTCATTCTCTTTCGCTCTCCCTCATTTTCTCAAACATCTGATATCCTTTATTATGTGGCTGCCGTGCTACACAACTGAGAGCACAGACTGAAAAGGCTGAGTAATAGTTTTCACATCATCAGCCGCAGCACAGGCTCTAATCTCATGGGACGGGCTCCATGTCACAGGCCTGCAGAGCACAGGGACGCTCAGAGTAGCAAAAGTGACCTCTTGCTGTGGTTAGCCAAGTGGAAATGTGCTGTCCTCTACCCATGTCCACTACAATCTAGGAAAAAAAAAAAAAAAAACTATAGCCGATAACATGCAGTGTCTGTCATTTATCCACAATGTGTGCATTGCTAGTGTGTGGGCATATGTGTTTCTTCATCTTTCAAGGGCAAGGCAAGTTTATTTATATAGCACATTTCGTACACAATGGTAATTCAAAGTTCTTTACATAAAAGAAAGTAAAATAATCATTAAAAAAAATCACAAATATATAACAAGGAGTTTAAAAACTATGAAAATTATTAAAACATGTATTTAAAATGAATTTAAGACAGTTAAAAATAGAAAATGATTATACATACATAAAATACAGTGCAATCAGTTCGGACATCGCACAGTACTCATTCAATAAATGCACAGCTAAACAGATGAGTTTTGAGTCTAGATTTAAATGAGACTAATGTTTTAGCACATCTAATCTCTTCTGGAAGCTGATTCCAACTGCAGGCGGCAAAATAGCTAAAAGCAGATTCCCCTTGTTTTGTGTGAACCCTTGGTATTTCTAACTGACTCGATCCTAATGATCTGAGTGGTCTGTTAGGTTCATATTCAGTGAGCATATCTGCAATGTATTTAGGTCCTAGGCTATTTAGTGATTTATAAACAAGTAAAAGTACTTTAAAATCAATCCTAAATGTAACTGGAAGCCAGCTTAAGGACCTGAGGACTGGTGTGATATGCTCAGATTTTCTGGTTCTAGTCAGAATCCTGGCAGCAGCG
>NW_015550226.1:2261373-2261609 GCF_001515605.1 Sinocyclocheilus anshuiensis | reverse complement strand
CACATACGCACACACACACACACACGCATACAGTTGGTATAGGAAAAGGAGTTAAAGTTTAGGCAGTAAAAAGAAGAGAAATAAAAATCATGAAGCTATGGTATCATTGAATATTCAGCAGATCTGCAGCCTGAAGGAAGCATCAGTTTCTTAGTTCAAGCACACCTTTGTAAAAAGGTGCAAATGATACTTAATGTATCAATTAATAAGACTAAGTTTGAATACTTGCACGTCTC
>NW_015550226.1:2260539-2261280 GCF_001515605.1 Sinocyclocheilus anshuiensis | reverse complement strand
TTTTGGCACATCCAACTGTTAATTTCATCAATGCATTGGCAGAGGGAGTCAATGGGGCTGTAGTCATTTGGTGATAAGGCTATAGGTAAATCTGGGTATCATCAGCATAGCTGGGAGCATATACAGGCTAAACAAGAGCGGTGCAAGAATTGAGCCTTGTGGGACTCCGCATGTCATGGACTCTCCTATACTCACATAATAACCTCTCCCTTCTAAGTATGACCTGAACCATTTGAGTACCATCCCAGAAAGCCCGACCCAGTTTTCCAGTCTCTCTAGAAGTATGTTATGATCGACAGTGTCAAATGCAGCACTGAGATCTAGTTGTACCAGCACTGATATTTTGCCAGAATCAGAATGTAAGCGAATATCATTTATTATCTTAATGAGCGCTCTCTCTGTGCTGTGATGAGGTCAGAAACCAGATTGAAAATTGTCCAGGTATCCATTTGAGTTTTGTGTGGTGAGGCATTCACCACTTCTAAGAGATCTGCTTCCAAACAGTTAAGCACCCTTTTGAAAAAAGATGTGGGAAGTGTGTGTAGCGAATCAGCTCAAAGGGGAAATATGAATAATTAATCATAACTAGTTATAATTAATTATAAATATTTAGATCCGCTGTAAGTATTTATTTGACCTCTCAGTGTCAACTGTCTGTTAATTATAAGAACATTAATTTCCTGGTTAAGGAAAATAACTTTCTTACTGTACAATACTACTCAGAGCATGTAGCATAAATCT
>NW_015550226.1:2259972-2260386 GCF_001515605.1 Sinocyclocheilus anshuiensis | reverse complement strand
CTGAGAGCTGCTATCAGTTGTTTTTGGTTCACCTACAGCAGATGGAGGGTTTGGGCCCTGGCGTTGTGGCAGCGGCCAGAGAGCTCTCACAGGAGGAGGAGGACGAGCTGGGCCCACAGGCTTTGGTGGTTGGGGGTCCCGCCGTTTTTTAGTTGATATCTGGGGGCTTGCATCGAATGAGTGGGATACTTTGGTCCCAGCATACACCAGTTTGTCCATTTTATGTGAGAAGCATAGAAGTGGAGATGCTGGAGAGAGGGATAATGTGTCTTGTGGGATGGGCTGTCTCTGGTGTTTCCGGTGGCTGTGATATGTTGTCCTGGCTTCCCTGGCTGTTTTCCAGAAAGTCGTCCTTGGGTGCTGAGTCTTGGAGCTGTTCTGATACGTCACAGTCTGTCTGTGATGAGCTCTGTG
>NW_015550226.1:2226262-2259505 GCF_001515605.1 Sinocyclocheilus anshuiensis | reverse complement strand
GGAGATGCTGGAGAGAGGGATAATGTGTCTTGTGGGATGGGCTGTCTCTGGTGTTTCCGGTGGCTGTGATATGTTGTCCTGGCTTCCCTGGCTGTTTTCCAGAAAGTCGTCCTTAGGTGCTGAGTCTTGGAGCTGTTCTGATACGTCACAGTCTGTCTGTGATGAGCTCTGTGGGCAGGGCTCAGCCGGGATGGTGTCCATGAGCAGTGCTTGTTGTGGCTGTGTGGTGTTATCAGTGTCCTTGTGGCACTTGTGTCAACCACATGACGACTCGGACCAGGTGTGTGTGTGCTATTCAGACTGAGTGGATTGACACACTATGCTGAAGGATGACAGAGGGAGAAGTAGATATTGTCCTTAAGCACTCTTGCACCAAGTTTGTTTGGGTGGAGGCCATCCGGTTTAAACAGTTGTCTATGGCCCCAGAAAAGATTAAAGTTGTCGATGAAATTCACTCCTTTTATATTGAAGATCGTTGTAGCCATGTGTTCAGCCCAAGCAACCATGAAAACATATTAGTTCCCCTTGCGGGGAATCCTTCTTAAGGAGTTCTGACTGCTCTTTCCGAATATCATTCTTCCCCACATGGATGATTATTCGATTTGCAGTCTTGTCCTTTATCAGAATGTTCTGGAGTTCCATGTTCACATCAGAGACAGTTGCTTGATGAAAGTAGCATGTTGTTGTAGTCCTGCTACTGATGTTTCTGATAATGGAGTCGCCCATTATCAAAGTCCTGGGCTCGGCTGCGCTCTGAGCTGAATGCTGCTGTCTGCTCGACCTTGAGCGCCTGTTAGTAGCGATGTTAGCTGCTGGCTGATCCGATCCATGTTTAATCACATTTGGGGATTCCTCACCCGCATTCATTAATGCTTCAAATCTGTTCTCAAGATGTATAGGGGGTGGTAGAATACCAGTATTCACAAGCCTCGTCACAGCCGAATCTGGGGTAGAGGATGCTATCGCAGCAATATGAGATACTCGTGACAATCTGATGTCTCGTGTGCCTTTGGGTCTCGCTCCCTGTTTGTCCCATCGATTAGTGTGATGATCAGTTTCAGCTTGTTCCTCTACACTTGGTATAAATTGTTGAGATTCACTAGACTCATGGGACTCACCGGCTGTATGCTGAGGGGGTCCATGATGACGGTCTGCTGAGTGTTCTGCCTGTTTTGGAAGTCCAGCAAGTAACTTTGTTTCAAGAACCACAATCCTTTGTAGAAGTTTGCGGCAGTTTATGCAACAAGTAGATTCAACAGGAGGCATTTTCTCTCTCGTCTGTTTGAATGTAGACAGCTGTGTTTTCCTTTCTCCGGAATGTAAGCTGCTGGCAGTGGGAGGCAAAAGTCCCCTTTTTTCTAGTATTATTCCAGTCCCAAAGAGTTTTTAGCTTTAGTGTTTGTGCCAAAAATGTGTTGGTTGAGCACTGTGCTGATCTGCTGAAGTAAAAATCTTAGAAAAATCTGAGAAAAGTACAGACATAGGGAGCAAAGCTCAGAGCAGTATGCAAGAATGTCCGAATGGTAGTGAAGCCGGAAGTGACTTCCACCTGTGCCAAGGGCACACCTTTTGTTCTGACTGTGTCAGCTGGTCACTCATGGTACAAAGACAAGGACATCTACAGGATAGAATAACATTTGTATAGCTCTTCTGTGATTACGCTCATGTAATTAATTCACAGGGAATGAGATAATCTGTTCTCCATTAAGCCCAGAATTGTCACATATGGTCATTTGCATGACCATACCTACTGAAGAGGCAAGCTTATGTGCACTTCAGGTGGGGTTGGAAATATCGTAATTGCAAGCACATGAATGGTAAAGTTCTATTTACATTTGGGAAACTCTTTTTTATATGATTCAGGAGTTCCAGAGTTGTGACATTGGAAGCGACGTGCTGATTTGAGACATGGGGGAAACACTTGTCTATATAGACAATATAATCAGAGATATATAGGGCTCAGTGCGTGGAAAGAAAGTGAATGGTGTAAAGTCAGTCACTCAACGTTCATGGTTTGCTTTATCTAACAAAAACATTTAGTTGTGATACAACATAAATAAGTCATATTTTGGATAATAGATTTGGAGAATATAGCAAGAGACGCTAAGTTATCCAGAATTTACAAATCCTTTAGATAAGTTGACAAAATGCCACCAATATATATTGTACCAGCCAGTATGATTATGCATGACCCATAACACATCAGAATGCCTGTATTTGACTCATCCAGAGTGAGCAAAAGGGCTAGCAAAATCACTTTGGACCCCTCACATCCAGCACACTCCCTCTTTGAACTGTTGCCATCTGGTCGACGCTACAGAGCTCTGAGCACCAGAACGGCCAGACACAGGAACAGTTTCTTCCCTCAGGCAATCCATCTCATGAACACTTGACAATAACTGTGGAACACACACTATTTATTCACTCATACACTTATTTATCTAACACACATACTCAGTCTACATTCCAATTTGCACATAATATACATATACATACAAAGACAATAACACTAGACAATAACACTAGCTTGCAAGATACAAGCTATTAGTGCACTGGGACATATAATTAGTGATGGGACCTGGGGCCTCATTTATAAAATGTGCATACGCACAGATTTTGATACTAAACTTTTTATTAGTTGTCATAGCAAGTGATTTTAAAAGTAGGATGGCTCACATTTTTTATAAGATGACTGAAAATTTTACTTGAATTCCTATTCATACTTTTGGAAACCTAATTGTTTTATCATTATTATTATTATTATTATTATTATTATTATTATTTCTGTTTCTAGAAGTAATAATTTTCATAATAGTCAATCGAAAAAATATAACCACACACACATTGTTTGTCCACAGAATAATTACACATTGTTAAATAAAAAGCACGAACCTCTACCTCCGCCAGCAGGACCTCAATTTCAGACTCAGTAAAGTTTTTTTTTTCTTTGTGCTTGTCATTCTCAAACACAG
Source organism: Sinocyclocheilus anshuiensis (assembly GCF_001515605.1). Lineage (NCBI taxonomy): Eukaryota > Metazoa > Chordata > Actinopteri > Cypriniformes > Cyprinidae > Sinocyclocheilus > Sinocyclocheilus anshuiensis. The sequence goes on along the minus strand of NW_015550226.1, from coordinate 2,256,533 downwards.
AAATTCGGATATTGGCGTGTGATCTTTTATATGGTAATGATATTAATTAGGGGGCGTTTACAAGGCGGAGATCTGACACCAGTCAGCTACGCACAATTTCAAGATCATTTGCGATTTATAAATGTCACATCTGGAAGAGAGGCGTACGCACGTGTTTTTGTGCGCACGTTCGTTTTCTCTGAATCGCACTTACGCACTTTTGAGAAAGGATCTTAGAACAAATTTAGTTTGGTTTTTACGCAACATTTTATAAATGAGGCCCCTGGTGTCAGCAGATTTGGTGGGACAGCCCACCAAAACCTCTGCAGTACACCAAAAGCAAGTCCATTCCACAGACTCTGTCACACCTTCTCCTAGTACTTGCTGCACTTTGTCTCATTGGCCTCTTCATTTTACTCTTTCCAGGGCACCATCAAATCCAGCATGATCACCCGTTAAGTGGCTTCTGAGATGATTATCATGTCTGGATGTGATTTCTTTTAGCGTCTTACAAACTACAGCTATGTTCAACATCAGGAAGATTAAATCCATCTATCTGAGCATGGTGCACAACTCCTCGTTATTTATGAATATAAGCAAACTGGATTTGCCTGTCCTTGTGAACCCAGGCTTTTCCACACTAGTGGACATTTCCACTCTAGTTAACCAGGTCTGAAAATGAAGCAGGTTGTATGCACATTTATGGTGTATTTCAAACTACAAGCAAACACCTTCCCAAGACTTTTCTCTGCTGTATATTAAAGGCGGAAAGTTGGTTACAGCAAAACAGAATAAGAACACTGCTACTATTGAGTACCAGGGACTTAGACTTACTTGGTTTAAAACTAATCCTAGACAAATTGAGTTTTCTAAGAATTAAAGGATCCCCCTGTTATCTGGCATAGATGTTGTGGTGATGGTGAAGTCATCTATGACCTCCCCTTATTAAGGCTGCATCTCAGCAATCTTAGTTCAAGGCCCTATAAGGCATATTCCACCTTCATTTATTTGACAGCCATGCTCACAAAGATAGCAAATATACAACTGAGATGGTATAGACAGTTGTTATTATGCCCTTCTCTTGCTGATGCCAGTTAGATGTTGTTGACCTTGCTGGTGTAGTGTGGACCTATAAGTGCTTACAAGGTTCAGCCACAACACAACCAGACTTCCTTTCCCTTTCTGGGCTTATCTATTGACCAGTGGTGGACAGTAACGAAGTAGTTTTACTTCGTTACAAAATCAGGTACTTTTGTACTTTCACTCGAGTAAAATTGAAAACTGAGTACTTTTACTTTTACTGGAGTAATATTTTATTATACGGATCTGTACTTTTACTCAAGTACTTGATTTGTGTACTTCGTCCACCACTGCTATTGACATGCACGACAACATCAGTGCATCCATCCTTCTGCACTGCTGTATGTATACAGTATGTCTTCAAAAAGAACCGAATGAAACAAGATGCTTAAAAAATATCCTACCTTATATGCTTACCATCAACACGGATCTAAACTGATCAGTTTTGGTGGAGCACTATTCCTTGGGGATCTGTACACTGTTGCTGCTGGTTAGCAGACTACCTTTGCACCAGATCGCTCTGTAAACAATGCATGGTATGCCACTAGGCCCTTGGACATAGGCTGACCTTGTTCCTTCGACTATCCTCCAAATCTCCTTCCAGCTGTTTTCTGAGGTCAAACTCCACTTTCATCAGTTCTATGTTGATGAGAGCCTTCTGGTGTTCAAGCACTTGGTCTCTTGCCGAGTCATTTAGAATGTTGCAAAGGTAGGAATTAAGTTTGTCCTAAAATCACATAAGGCAACCACTGCACTTGCCCTCTAGCATTTGTTTGGTGAAAGTGGAAGGGTTGTAAATAGGGACTGCTTGCTTTGATTATTCTCTGCTCTGCCTCCTGTGCTACTCTGTTGTGCGTAGAATCACAAGCTTTCTCCTAAGGATGTTGTGTAGCTCTGCTAGAGGTTGTTTTTCCTCTTCACTTGCATTTCAAGGTCCGGAGCACTTGCCATAGCTGTTCCCTATGTGACCAACCCTCTTTAAAGCAGACAGTGATTGCTCTCATCACCTGGAGGTGGCATCTACTTTGTGGAAGAATTGTTTATTCCAATAATTCCAGCTGATAAGACCTGTGCAGGTAAAACCTCACTCCCCTGGGGTGGGGAGTGTAATGGAGGTCAGCTGGTATGAGCTGTGCAGGTAAAACATTCCTCCCCTGATCTCAAAGAGGCGCACTAGCCACTGTCATCAGAGCCTGTGGTCTTTAGTGTCATTGTTGTGTGCCTGCCTCTCATGCTTAAAACACTGGTTTGAATCCAGCTCATTGTTCTGTGCACAACAGCTCAAAGCAAGTGAGGGGAGTAGAACCTGAAGGGTTACATCTGTTTACTTTAATTATATATTTTGCCTCTGCTTCATGTCGTGCCTAAGAACACCCCTAATACATGGTAAGTAAAAAAAAAAAAAAAAACTGCCTCCTGTGCCTTATAGCTTTAATAAATCATTAAACTGCCTCTTTGGCATCTAATTACCTCTGAACTGTAGCCTGGATTCAGTTAAGAATGCAAGAATAAAAAAAAAATATAGCATTATTATTTTTTTTTAACACTAAAAAAAAACTATTAACAGCAATAATAATTGCTGTTAATAGTGTTCATCGTCTGTTTGATTACGTCTTTAATTGATTTTTCCGTACATTTCTGTCATATGTACATTAACTGAGTCACCACTGATAAGCTAGGCCTGCTACTAAATATTGTAGAAACTTAATTTGCTGTAAAGGTGCTTTGCAACAATTTGTATCGTGAAAAGCACTATACAAATAAACTTGCATTGAATTGAATTGAATAGTATTATCAGAATTTTATAGACGGTAAACAAACTTTTCTATATAAAATTGACACCTTCATTTTACAATATTTCAAAACATAAAATATGGGACCTAATGCCACATCTGGGCTCCTATAATTAAACTAAACATTTGGCATTGTATTATTGTGCAAGTGGACATCTCTTTTGAGAATATATTACCCTATGTGCTCAGAAAATAGAATATAATGGAATTATTGTAAGAAGAAAAGTGCTTCAGTAATTCCAAGTGTGTTTCTCTGCATAATTCAGCTGTCTGCTGCAAACGTGTCTTCTGCTCTTTCCCCTTTCAGTCAATAATTACATTTCTTTCTTAAGAAAACTAGACAAACTTACTTCCAAATGTTTCTCCTCAAGCCACTTCTGAACAAGTGTACACTGTTGTTTTGCTTTGACGTCAGTGTGTTTATGTATGTGCTATGTATAGCACTCTCTGTAGAAGTGAATCTGAGGTTGCAAGGGAGAGTACGTGCAAACACTGTCCCCAAGGTTGCATGATATAGGTCCACTCCAAAGGCAGTGACGTCTACACTGGTACAGTCTAAGGGATGTGCTTCAGAACTCACTGTTCGGTCTGTATCATATTCAGTATACTAATCAGTACTTTGGTCTTGTTGTCAGTACAAATATCTACACATCCTTAAAGATAAATTTGAGCAAAATTGCTTTGTTCATAGATTGTATGGTGTCTTCAATTCAAGTGTATTTTTGTTCCATTTGCAGACTCCTTTCGGTTGTTTTAGGCATAAAACTCACAGATTCTGTGAAAACATGACTTGAAGATTTTACCCAAAAATGTCCATAAGACTTTCTTTCTATCTTTGAACATAATACATTTTGAAGCATGTTTCGGAAGCACCCTTTTCCATGCATCAAGTATCATAAAATAGTGAAAATCCAAATGAGTTTTAATCTGAATTCTAAGTCATCTGAAGCCAGTTATATGGAAATGACATTTGTTACTGTGATTGATCTCCACTTAATGACAAATATGTTATTAAAGCATGGGTCTTAAAACTAAACCAGTTGAAAACCACCGTTTCACAGAAATTATGTAGTATTGATTATGAGTATATTTTGTACTGTTGGTTATGATAGCGAATACATGATGGTTGTGGGATTATTGTCTAACAGGGCAAATAACTAAACCTATGAATTGCAAGATAATTTACTTGGGTGATTATGATTTTAAGCACTGTAATAATTTGACTGTATTTCATGTATCATTCATGTGGATGTTTTAACCATGAGGATGATGTATGTCAATATACGTTTTAAATATGCTTACAGAACCAAATTAGAAGCTACACTAAATGTAATCTTAATTGCACCTCTATTTGTCATTGCATAGGAGAACAATAGTGAAATATTATTGGATACAATTACAGTAGGCCTTAGGTGGTCAGAAAAAAAAAAAAAATCAGCTTTGGCTCTTTCACTCCTAGCAGTGCAGACAGTTAGTGGCAAGGGAATTATGTGCTCCTCATTCTGAACATTATACTATTTCTTTATCATCTACCAAGACGGACAAGAAGGAAATACATAGAGACAGGAAACACACTCTTAAGTCATCATCATCCATGTTTTCATTCCAGTGAAGAATTGGATTGTCGTTACATCTTCAGCAAAAGTCATTTGAAAGAACTGGAACATATGTTGGGTTCAGATATCAGTGGAATTAGACTGCAAATTTGAATCAGAGAGTAATTACTCACTGTCTCCCAGCTGAACCTTATAAACACCTGAAGTTATTTTTGTCTTTAGGACAGTGATGTGTAAACATGAATTAATCATATCTGAACAACACTTATTTTCATTGGCTGGCTCTGGCATGCAGATAGAGTTTGCTATTTACCAAGATGCGTTTTTCAGGTGGATTTTTTAATGTCTTTAAAATAGAATAGGACAATTTTTTGCAATTACCCAGAAATGCAGTAGTCACCTTTTGATAATGTATTTCAATGAAACATTCCATTTTACGATTCATTTAGCATTAATAATACAATGTATGTGAATTCCAAGGCTGTCGTGTTCAACGAAATTACAATATAATGTTCCCAACATCTGCTGAGAGTGGAAAATATATTCAGTGGTCTAGTTCTGTTTTTCCACCCCGAATAAACATAATATGAACACATTTATGCTGTGACATTTAATCAACAGGGGACACCCTGCCTCATGAATTGGATTAGTATAGTGCTACTGCAAGCCACAGCATTGTGATTGATTCCATTACCATAATACCACGTAAACAGAAATGCATTTACTAAAGATGGAGTTAAATGTTTTGTATTGCAACAGTCCTCTCAGACAGTGGAAAGGAAAAAAAATGTTGAAGAATAATTGTATGGCTAGAGGAGCATAATAGTTTTTGTTTGAGGGTTGGGGGTTGGGTGGTGGGGTTGCTGTAGTGGAATATTACCTGTAGCAGATGCTCAAGCGAACAACAGTTCTTGTGTAGAAGGAAAACGAAAGGGTTTATTTAAGTCTCACTCTCACATGTGGTAATAAAGACACCTTACAAATGTAATTGTCATACGGTATAGTACGTGTGGGAGCAAAAGTATAGGATGTCTTTCCATACAAAACAATGTGTCAGTAGGAAATATAAGTGTACATTTCCAAACATTTATTTTGCCATTAATTGTAAAACATTTATTCCTTTATTTATTTTTCTATTACATGAAATATTACAAAAAATGGTTTTAAGTCAGTTATTTCTATCTTTTGCTGTAGTGTGTCAGTGGAAATATCAGTTTACATTTCCAAACATTCATGTTGCCATTAATTATAATAATCCAGTGAGATTTTTGTTTGCGCAAGGAGTCTGACAACAGCCAGTGTTCCACACAGAGATCTGATCTCATCATCGTCCAGTCTGTCTGTAATGACATGAAGAAACAAAAAACAAACTGAGACAGACTAAATCCAGAAGAACTGTGGCAACGTCTCCAAGATGCTTCAAGAGACCTACCTGCAAAGCTAGAGTACTGCTGAAAGTTTTAGGCACTTGTGTAAAAAATGCTGTAAAATGAGGATGCTGTCAAAAATAATGTCATAAATAGATTTGTATTTATCAATTTACTTCTATTAACTAAATTAAATCAACATTTGGTGTGATCATCCTTTGCGTTTGCAGCAGCTTTTGCTCTAGGTGCACTTGTGCATAATTTTCAGGTAGCTTTGCAGGTATCATTTTTTAAATAATTTTTTTGTTGATAAGTTTTGAAATACAGTAACAGAAACAGTAATATTGTGAAACTTTAATAGTACTTTTTGTTGTTGTTGTTGTTGTTTTTAAAGGCTTTAATTTTAAATATATTTTAAAATATAATTTGAATAGAAAGTCTCTTTTGGTCCATTTAACATGTGCTTTGAGATTAAAAATGTAATTGCAGAACAATCAGTCACAACCAGGCAAGTACACACAAGCACTGTTACTGCAGTGTCAGTATTCATAAAACAATGTTTGAAATGTTGGCCATCTTTTAATAAATAAAAAATAATGAAGGACAGGACAGAAAACGGTCTGTCAGCTTGGTTAAATTAACCCTCTAAGCGCCAAAGTTGCAAAATTGCGACAAGACATCATACTTAATAAAATAGGCTGTAGATCCTAATATGGTGTAATATCTCATTTGTACCTCATTTGTACCTAGTGTAATATCTCATCTACCAGTAGATGGCAGACATGTAGTACTTCGATTCTAGACCAAAATTACGTTATGTTCCTATTCAAAGTGTTTGAGGAAAGAGCAGAGCAAGTGAGCTATCGTGTCATTGATGCGGAAGCAGTTCAGTTCAGAGCATCTGAGTAAATTGTGAGATTTGTGAGAGAAAATCGCCAAATGGCTAATAAAAAGTTGTACCGTGAGGATGTGTTGCAAATGTTATTCGCCGATTCTGACTCTGAAGGGGAATATTTGCCTTTTGGAAATGACGATCGGTCGTCTAATAATCGCGCTTCTCCCGGTACATATTTGCAGAGCAATGGTGCCGCCGGGCAAGGTGCGAGTGTTCACGAAGCACAATTTTTTTCTAATTTGCAGTAGATCTCTATCTTTAAGCCCTTTCAAGCCACAAGCTTTTGAAATCTTGATGTCAAAATCCAGCATTTTTTCCAAAAAACCCTGGCGCCTAAAGGGTTAAAGCTCAACTTTCATTTCTGTATCACGTTTACCAAGACTTTACTGATTAATGGTCCAAAAATGCTGTTAAACTGGAAATCAACATGCAAACATCAAATAGAACTGCGACATGTCATTTTAACTAAAACTCTCAGAGAGAACTTTGCTTACTCACTCCTGAAGTCCACCACACGTCACTGGAGAGTACTGTAAGATGGGTCAGTGAATGGAAAAGAGAATAACCACACAGCTGAAAACAAGTGACAAGAGCAAAAGTCTTTACAAGAGTGAGTGACGACAACAGTGAGCTCATGCATTATCAATAGCCTTCAGGTCACTGTTACACAGTCATTATCACATTCTCCTTGCAAAACTATTGAACGAGCATTTGAAAATGATAAGCGTATACATTTGCAATTAAGTAAGGACACACATTTTGAAAAGGTTGCCAAGGACAATGTGCATTGGATGAGGTTAAGTAAAAAAAAAATATTTTACTGTCAAAATTACAGTGATTAGCTATACACGTGCATTTGTTGCTGCCATAAAGCAATCCGTACGGTGGGCCAGTAGTGCACAACACAACAAAATATTAGCACAACACAATGGAAACAAGCCAAAACACAATGAAATTAGCACAACAAAATGGAAACAAGCCGCAACACAAAAGAAACAAGCTACAACACAATGGAAAACAAACCACAACACAATGGAAACATGTCGCAACACAGTGAAATTAGCACAACACAACAAAATTAGTCCTATGCGTTGTGTTGTGATGATTTTATTGTGTTGTGCACTACTGGGCCAATGTAAATCTTCCCCTTTTCGCAGAATTTCTTACAGTTTCTCCACCTATTTCACACGATTATTCATTCATGGTATTCCCTTATCAAGGTCATGACAACTGTAATTTCTGGCAATGGTTGCTCTACCAACACTACAGGAAGTTCAGCCATGTTGTCATGTTGAGGAAAATATGCATCCATGACATACATTTTGTCCTTCAGTGCAACAATTATGCTTCTCATTAAAATCTCTGGGGATGTGATTAACAGCTAGCATATTGATTTATCTACTGCTACTTTAAAGAGGCTTTCCTACTCAGTGACTGGAAGATCTCACTCTAATTAAATTTAAACAGAATGCTGGACAGGGATATGTCACATAAGGTTGTCAGTTATTATTTACTCGTGTAGAGTATACTTTTTTTTTTCTTCACATGATGTTCATATGACTAGTTGGTCGGATGTGGAGTTACGTCAAGAACCAGAAAGTATTCATTTATATTTTATTCCACTGATGTTTGCCTGGAGGACAAGACCACAGAATCGGGTTAACTGACAGTCACCACTGATAAGTTACTACTAAATATATTGTAGAAACTTAATTTGCTGTAAAGTTGCTTTGCAACGATTTGTATTGTGAAAAGCGCTATACAAATAAACTTGAACTGAATTCTGTCCCGCGCCAGCATGCTCCCGCAGAAAAATATCTTATCTGGTCCCGCGACATTCATGTTTTGTCCCACTCCCACCCGCAAAAGCCCGCATAAAAGTAATCTATATAGATTTTTTTTCAGCACATCAAATAAATTTGCATTAAATGGTTCTGTAACATATCCTAAGATCCACAGCATCCCAGCATAAATGCTCCCCGATAAAATATTTGCTATTTAGGCTAAGCATCAACATTCACAAACCACTGTTATTTTTAACAGAAAAGCAAGCTGCTGCGTGCATAATTTGGCATGGCAGAATGCGAGCAGTGCTTCCTTTATTACCACTAAAAGCTGACATCTCAGTTCATCGCGATCTCATAAAGCTCTGTTATAACACAATGAACACATGCACAATGAATCTTTCATAATGTCTACACTTCGTGTGTTAAAATGAGACAATTCTTGAGCACGCAATTTCAGCACTGCTGTGAGTGGATTCTAACTTAATCACCTCTGGTTGGCCATTGCGGATTTAAGCTTTAAGATGGTGGCCATAATTGTATGACATATTTCTGGTTAAACATCCTGAAATAACATTTATATCAACCAATTAGATTTCAGGGTTATGGTAAGGTTATGTTTTGGGGGATCCACAATATTCTTATAAACTGCCAAATGATTAAAACATGTAATCTACCATGGAAGGATAAAAATTATGCAGTGTTTTGAACAACAAAGAGCATGCTGCTATTACATTTGGAGTTATAGTCTAGGATCTGCAGAGAGCTAGGGATATTTTTTAGTCTCTGGAGAAGAGATTCTTTCAACACAACAACAAAGGGACATTTCAATCAGCTCCTTTCTTGTGACTGAAAGAATGGCACACTTTGATGTCTCATACTTTGATGGCTTAATATTGGTGTAAAATATGGATGTCACTTATCAGAGGGAATTAAAAAACGTGTCCATTTTACGCTAAAAATTCACACTGGTGTGGTATGAATATATTCTATGACATTTAAGCAGAAACAATACAATACTCTTAGAGGCATTAGGTGTGGGTAGAAAATCTATGAACACAAAAACATAAACCACAGGAGTATACCTGGAAAAATATATTGCAAATATAGCGAAGAGCAAGGATTGCCAAGGATCCAGTGGTGTTTATAAGCCCACCACATATGTTGTTATCTGTATTTAACTCTGACAGGTCACGTCTAATTAAGCTGTCCTTAGACATACAATGACTATAGAAAGTATACACTCCCCTGTTAAATTTGCATGCGTTTGAGAAGAATAATTAATCAATAAATCAATCATGTCATTTTTTTTCCACTTTTAATGTGATATTGAAACTACCTAAAAAAATGTAATGTTTTAAGAAAGTAACAAATTATTGGTTAGTTCATGGTTTGATTTTAATACATCAGCCAGTCTATCAGTTTAGCACATCTTTATTTGTCTATTTTACTTTGCTATACCTTGCAAAAGAGCTTCAGATTCATAAAAACTGTGAGGGATCTCCAGTCTCCACATCATACTACAAGTTTTTGATTGGATTTAAGGTTGGGCTCTTACTCTACTGTTCCAAAATGTTCTTCTTCTGAATCGATTCCTTTGTTGACTTGATTTTTGGATGGGGTTATCATGCTGAAAGATTTTTGATCTTTGTAACGGAGTCCTGCAGGTCTTGAGCAGAAATGGTCTGGTATTTGATTCCTTCCATCATGACTCCTTGTATCTTGACTACTTCCCCAGTCCCAGCTGAAGAGAGGCAGTCCTGCTGCTTGATTGTGAAAATTATGTTGTTGAGGAGATAAGCACCTTTTTATTACATGCTTTTATAACATGTAACATACGTTCTAAACTTATGGGAATTTAAAACTCTGCGAATCGCGATGTAAAATTTGGTCACCTCTGAGCGAATTTACATTTATACTCGTAGCACTGCTTCAGTCAGCCGCAAACAGCCACAAATATCTATATACTCTATATTATCTTTTAGATTAGGATCTCTTCTTTCAAACAAGACCATTTCCACGTTTCTGCGGGCTTCCATCGGTGAGATATATAGCGTTTTGTCCAGGTACAGAAAAAGACGCTCGTCTGGAAACAGGCGCTCTTCATATCCAAAGCGCGCACAGCCAGCGCGTCTGATGTTATACAGATCTGTGGTCGCTTGTGGACTGCAATTGGTCAGATTACAGTCTGTCAGCTCGGCAGCCATTTCAGAGCCGTGAAATTTGACACCTTTGCGTAATGAGATGCAGCCTTGGTCTGACGCAAGAAGCAAGTCATTTGTAATTTTAACAAGTGCAGTTTCTGTGCTATGGTTTGTGAAATTCTTCATAGAGATCATTTTTAATTTCATAGAGAGAATCTTAAAAATCAGTCCGACGCAGGTCTCTACTACCCACTCAGTGAGACTGGATAACACTGGCAAAACGTACCAGTTCCACTTGGAACAGGGACGCTGCAGAAGTCACGGGCTCGAGGCTATACCGAGGACTTTACACATATGGGATCCACTTAGGTCTCACATATGGAACCCAGCCTTCTAAGGAACCGGATGACCAGGTCATGCTTCCCTACAGACTTCCCTTCCACGGGGTCATGGTTAGCAGCAATAGTTTTTTTGTTTTTTTTAGCGACATAGACTTAAAGGGTGCAGTAACGCCATAGCGTGTAAGGCTGAAGCAGCTTCCCCACAAGCCGTATAAGCACCGCCGGTCAGACCAGACGAATGCCTACAGGCCCGGGAAGGGAGCAACCAGTCTCCCCGCCAGGAGGAGGCGGTTTTAGGACACAACTGCATCGCTACTGACCGCTCCACCTGGGGGAATCGCCGAATACCCCTTTGCTGCACCACTGTCGAGGGTGGTGAGGGAGGAGGAGCAAGAAGGCTGGCAGTAAAAGGTGCCGTCCACGACCTGGTAAGCTCCTCATGCACCTCTGGGAATAAAGGCACCGGGGCGGGGCGCTGAGAACCAGCCCGAGCCACCCCGAGAAACCAGTCATCCAACCTCAAGGGCTCGGGACGCAGTGGAGGATTCCACTCGAGCCCTACCCTTTAGGTTGGGGGGCCCCCCGAGGGTTGGTTCCCTGAGGGGTTTGCCACCACTGTAACCCTCAGACCGCCCGCACTACTGCTGGAAGTAGTCCTCGTCTGGCCACCACCAGAACGAGCACTAGATCGCGGCAGAGGCAACGGAACTCTGCCCCCCGCAGCACAACAGGGGGTAGTGCAGCCTGAAGTGCGCAACCCACTCGACACAGGAACGACAACCGCTGAAGCACCGTCCGCCGACACCAGAAGCTTCCAGGAGCGCGTTGAACTCGTAGCTCACTGAAGACACTTGGATGGAGCAGAACGATGTTGTCGCTCGGCTCCGAAGCGAAAAGCTGGTATGCATTGCACCGGCTGCCTTTTTATGCTCACGCTGTGATCAGCGGCAGCTGGATGCAATAATTGCATGCCAATGTGCATTGGCTCATTTAGTTACACTCGAAGTAGATTGGTCTCTCGAAGCGAGATCCCAATTCGTCGGTCACCGACTTGACTCGGAGTGACCGACTGAAAGGGAACCCAAAACACTCAGTTCTTTCCATTAACCTTAACTCTTACCCCAGGGCGGAACGCAAAAGGAGTGTGTTCAGCCGGTGTGTAGTCAGCCGTCATTTACCACTTTTAAATATTCAATTAACAAAAGTAATCATTGAAATGTGGAAGCAATTCTGTTGTTAATGGTAAATGTCATAGGACTGATAATCATATTAATCCACGATAAGCCGCTCATTTATTTCTCCCTGTAACTAATGTGAACTTTGCAATTAATCATTTTGGTTTAATTAATGATTTATCATACATAATGTGGTTGGCCGTAGACTGATTGTATCATTCTTAATTCTGAAAAATACAATTATTTGGTATATTTCAACACAGAGTAAATTGGCACTTCGTTCCAAGGCCTTTTTATTTGTAAGAACTAGGGTGTTCGTACCTAAAGCAATGTTTAATATTTATGTCCAACCAAACCTGTTTTGCAACTTAAACCCAACCGGCAAACATCACTCATTATCTGCTCCCAGTAATCAATCTTAAACTCTCAATTACCCATTGGCCTTAGTGTTAGGCATGCAGAGAAAAATGTAATCCCTTTGGGGTACTCACTGCACAGCTGAAGTAAGACCCAGAATGCTGTGCTTCATTGCTAGAGACAATGGGCTAATTGTACAAGGTTGCGCCTCAGTTAAAAATCTCAGCGTCTATGCATCTCTAGGGTTTTGAGACTCTGCCAATGATTAGGTGAGCCACAACATTAGACACGCACAGCCATTGTCTCTTGTTATGTGTCTTCTAATTAATAAGTGGGGGCTTCTTTATCTAGGAATCATGTGTTGGTCTCAGAGGGCAGCTCTTTGATTATTATGGGGCAGGACCTTGTTCTGTGCAGTGCAAAACTTCCTATCCAGCCTTTGAATGACATATGAACAGATAGTTAAATAAGACAGAGTTCCCTATAAACGTGTTGATATGTTTCTTGTTAACCTCACTGTAGCAATCCCTCTTTTCTGTGTAGTTACGATCTAATCTCTGTTTCAGTTCAGCAAATTGTTTTGAACTCTTAGGACATTCTTATAAATATGATTGAGCAATATTTTGGAAACATCACAACCTTGTGGACTCATGCTGTGAGATGCTGAAAAACAGCAAGACATGACACCACGGCCAAACATGGCTGTCTAGACTATTAAATACTGATGATGGAAAAAAAGAACCAGCCTCGTGTGGAACACCCATAGATGTTGCATTGGACAGAGTGATAAACTCAATTACACAATGGACTGCTGTATACTGTAAGTCATATACTGTACTGGTAATTTTCTGTGAGGATATTATTAGTTTACATATATTTTCTCTATACCTAAAGTACAACACAATGAAATGCGTTATTCGAAATATAGGTATAACACCAGTAGAAGGTGATTTCCACCACTAAAAAAAAAAAAAAAAAAAAAAAAAAGGGAATTAATTGTGACTTTTAGAATTGTGAGAAAACAATCCTTATATAGAGAGAGTGTTTTAGAGTGTAGGCTTAGATCAATGATATTCAAATAAACTGTACATCTGAATCCACTTTTGGTCATGTTTATTTAATGCTTTTGTTTGCCACAATAATGTTATGTCTATGAATTATTTTAAAGGCTTTACTCAGGGAATACTGGGGGGGAAATTAGTATGTAATGAACTTTTAGCTACATTGTTTATTTATTTACAGCAAGTTGGATAAATTTGAAACAGCGTTTTAAAAATTGGAACTCATATTTGTTTTATCTGATCACAACATTACAATTAAGTGAACAAAGTGGATGGATTTTGCTGTTGAGTGTGTTGCCTTGAACCTTTTGTTTAAAATAAAGTTGTAATTAGCAACCACTTCATACTGTATTTTTTTTAATCTTTTCCCCTGTCCTCAGTATAACTTTTCATCCTGTCAAGTCTTTTTTTTTTTTTTTTTAATCCTATTAACTAACAAAAGCCAGTTGCTTAATGTCAGGAAGTGATAGTAATGTTTGGTGGGAAAACAACAACACAGACATAAGTATTAGTAATGGACTTGACTAATTCTGTGATGTTTTGTTGTATTAGTTGGCCTGTCTCACATCATGTTTGATAAAATATTATTTCAACTTCACACTCATTATTTCAACTTCAAGCCAACTAGGTCTATATTTTCATCCTTTTAATTTCTACATAATGTTTAAAAAAATATCTGCAAAAAAGCTGCTATACCTGTGTATAGAAATGTTTCTGTAAATGATAACACCAAATTCTAAAGGTATTGCAGAACTGCTGTTTCTGTTAGCAGAGTCATATTATATAGTAATGGTATGAGCTTTAGCACAATGCCCAGTGACTAGGTGAAGAAAGCTTGGCAGTGTGCAGAGTGCTGGGAGAAAGATGGAAATGTGTCCTCTGCATGCACACTGGCATTTGGCTGTGGTGCTGAACTCATGAGGTGCACAAGACAGCAAATGAGACAGAGCTGGGGATGTGCTGATGTATTTTGTGCTGTTCTCAACATCAGCATCCCTGTGCACTGGAGCTATGGAAGCAGTGAAAAGCTGTGAGTTCTGGTTACAAGTAGCTCTTAGTTTATTTGCCAGCTTCTTTGTATTGTCCTACTGTCAAACAACCTTCTGGTGCATTATGTCAAACAAATTTGTGTCCTGGATGATGTCAAAAAGAATCTGAAACAGATCTCACTCTTTAGACAGAAACACAGAAAATATTTTAATTATATTAGGGTGATCATATGTCCTCTTTTTCCAGAATATGCTCTGGCTTGGTTTTCTAAAATGTCCAGTTATTCGGTTTGTTTTCTTACGCAGCAAGACGTGGTGCACAGGTCAGAGTCGTGCATGTATTATATGATTTATACATTTTGTACGTGTATTTGCATTGCTTTAAACCTATCTCTGTATATCCCAACCTTTCACATGCCACGATTGGTCAATTATATGACTGCATGCTATTGGTCAAACTACTTTTCAGTCATTAACTTCGGCAAGTATGAAACGATAGGAAAACAAAGCCAAAACTCGGGCCTTGAGGCAATTAAAAAAAAAAAGACCCAGCCAGGACATGTCTTGGAAAAAGAGGTAATCTGGTCACCTTGAATTACATAAAAAAATTAAACATAAAATGTAGATGGATTTGATTGATAAAATTATTTGTTGTTATTGTATACTGTAGCAACAGCAATTCAAAATTCACTTGGCAATGTAAATTAAGCAAAATATACTGTTTAGTCAAATTCAGATTTCAGCATTCCCTCCAAAACTCCCCAGTTAAAAAAAAATAAAATAAAATGGACATCTTGTAAAAAATAAATTTACTCAAAGTCTTGGTTTGAGAGAAATAAACTAATATTTAAAGGGGTCATACGACATTGCTAAAAAAGAACATTATTTGGTGTATTTGGTGTAAGGGATACAGGTCAATTTAGCTCAAAGGGAATCATTTAAAATTTTAAAGGGAATTTGGACAGAATCACTCTTTTACGGCTGATCACTGAGACGGCCAGCGATTCATTGAACGAGCATTTACGAACATCCTGTGTCTTGGGTCTCTGTGGAATTTGGCTCCTCATGTTTCAACCATGTTTTGACCAAATCCTAGATTGTCTGATTCGGTCTGATACCCTACATTGGTGTAATTAAATGTTTATGCGGTTTAAGGTTAAAAAAACACATTATTTTCCACATACTGTACATTATTGTTTCTCCTCTATTCCCCGCCTTTCTGAAACGCATCGATTTTTACAAAACTCATTGTGTGCTCTGATTGGCCAGCTATCCAGTGTGTTGTGATACCTGTGCACCCCGAATACCTGTGTACCTGTACACCCCGGTGCAACGAGACAAAACAAATAAAACCCATTACAAACAAGGCATTTGTAGCATCCAGTGGGGACATAATTACGGATTATAATGACTTATACTGTCTTTTTACGCGTTGGAATCATCAGTGGCAAATTCTTTAAATATGAAAACGTACTTACAGGCTGTGAGTCAGCATTACTTGTCAGAACACAGGCATTGTAGGCTACTCTCCCAGGAAACAGTCCTTGTCCTCCGTAAAATGCGCTCCACACATCTGAATATTCGGGTTGAACTGTTCTTGAACAGTTTTGTAAATACAACTTAACCACTGATTTCTAATTGTGTCCTCTTTTGGAAGGCCAAACAAAGTAGTTTTGCTTTCACAATGAAACACAGTGTCTCCACGACATGGCGGCAGCGGCAGCGGCTGCGGCAGCAATAATACTACAGCGAGAATCAAAGTTATGCCTTCTTTCTTTGCGTTTGAACATTTGGGCGGTGTTATGCAAATCTTCCCACACAGTGACGTAGACATGTGGGGGCGTGTTTAAACGAGGTGTTTTAGGAGGGCGTGGACGAGTCTTAACTTTTATAAAGAATATCTCTTTGGGTTTGAGGCTTTAGCCTTTGCAACTTTAGGGATCTTATCTATTCACAAACAGCTTGTAACACTCCAAAGAGAAAGGAAAACTTGAAATCGCATCATATGACCTCTTTAATAAGATTTAAGAGCAAAAAAAAAGAAAAGAAAAGAAAAAAAGTACTACTGTGTACATATAGTTTATATGTAGTATATATACATTTATTTATTTTTTCCTTTCAGTTTTAGCACAAACCCCATCTTTTTTTCCCAGTAAAAATAACAGTAAAACTCACTGCATTGGTTGAGCCAATAGTGCTGTGTCGAGATGGTTGGGAGGCTCAAACAGAGAAATGTAATTATTATACAAAGCTTCATTGTTTTAGTGTCATAGGGGAGTAGAACGTCACTAATACAGTATTAAGTATCTTGCATTATTATTGTAGTTGAACTCATGGTCTGTTCCCCCCCACAGGAACCTGCATGAGGAAATTCAGGAATAAGCAAAGGGCAAACCACACAGACGTCTAAATCCCCCAGTGGGCCAGAAATCTCTGGAGGACACAGTATTATTTTTTTGAGAGGACAAAGATGAATGGGATGTGCAATAAACGGCTTCGCAGGGGACTGTTATTAACGATAGCATAGGAAGCTGGAAAGACACACTCATACTCATGCTCAGAGACATGTTCTGAAGGCAGATCTCCCGTGCGCTCTCATGCTTTCTCTCGGTTTAATTTATTTGTGTTTTTATTTATTTATTTTTGAAGATGCAGTGTCAGCTCACTTGTATAGATTCTGCACACTAGGTCTTATAGAATATGTCAGTCAGAAGGTCAAATTCAACAATGATTTGTCTCTTGCAGTAACTATTTCAGTCTGTAGGACTTAGGCTTTTTTTTTTTCGACAGGCAGCAACATTTATTTTTTTTTGGTGTATGTAACACAATTCCATTTAGATGTTTGTTGTCTAAATACAGCTTAAAACGCTTTTTTATGATTTTTTTTTAAATCATACAATATCATTTTAAAAATTAAATCAATACATCTGTTTTTATGCCAAACATGAAACGGAAAAGCATTAACACTGACGAATGGTCAGTTCGCACCTGAGAAACCTGAGATATCAATGTTGTTCAAATACACACAGGACATGACACTACAAAAAATAAATAAACAAATAAAATGTAAAAAATGAAAGTATGTACATTTATAACACTATATTTTGTTTTACATTACCTTTGCATAAAATTACAAAAAAAAACTAGTTAACACTGCTGCATGAGTGTTTCTAATGCAGTGGTTATGGGTGTGATGGTAAATTGACATTGTTTTCTCTTCTGACTGCCTGTCACAAATCCGGTCTATAAACTTCCGTTCTCTCACCACCAGAGGTCACCCGCTCTCCACATGGACTTTCACACTACACAGACTGTTACACATCACCCTGGACTACACTTCCCATGCTCCATTACACTAATCACAAGCTCACCTGAAACCAATCACACACAGCTGCTACCAATAACACACACTATATAAATCAGTCTCACACCACCATTCAACGTCGAGTATTGTTTAGCGTTTATCACTTTGATAGCTACTTTACAGAGCCTGTCCTAGTTTTCATAATCTAGTCATAGTCTTGCCTTGCCTGTTTCCTGGTTCCTGATTCTTGCCGCATATCTTGGATTAACCCTTTTGTTTGCTGTTTCAAGCCTGTTTAGGATTGCTCTTTTGTCTTGCCTGTGCCATACCTGTTTGCTATTGTTTGACCCTGCCCGTGTTTTTGACTGTTTATTAATAAAAGCTTGCACATGGATCCGCACTCCTCTTGTCTCGTCAGCCCTGTAACGCTGCCATTGTCAATCTCCCTTTTATTTATTTTTGAAAGTCATAAACACTACTGTGAAATATATTTGATGTGCACAATATATTTGACGTAGTCTCTCGTTCACCACTATAGAAGTTTACCCAACTATGACAACGTCCGCTGCTGAGAAACCCGGAATTGTGAAAAAGGTCCAT
This sequence comes from Sinocyclocheilus anshuiensis, assembly GCF_001515605.1. Classification (NCBI taxonomy): domain Eukaryota; kingdom Metazoa; phylum Chordata; class Actinopteri; order Cypriniformes; family Cyprinidae; genus Sinocyclocheilus; species Sinocyclocheilus anshuiensis. Next base: position 2,238,108 of record NW_015550226.1, on the reverse strand, counting down.
TAGTAGTTATTGAACCCATGAACTCAACTTGCACATACTTTTTATTCGTTTATTTGTTTGCTGAATATTTCAAACTATTTGCTAATCACACTTATGCGTTTAGTTCAAAGTGTTAATTTAAGGCTCAATCATTTAAGATTTTATTTATTAAATACATTTGAATATTATTTTGTGTGACATTTATAGCCATACTCAAAGCAACAATACAAATTACCTCAGACCTTGAAAATAAGTTAAAGGAAACATGAACACTAAAATTGTGAACTCAATGCGAAAAAAAAAAAAAAAAACTATTCCATTACAAATATGGCATCTGTCACTCAGTGTGTACTTTTAATAATGTTAGAATGTTTTCATATTTTTGAATTAGATTATGCACTTATCCATTTCTTTGAGAGTGTAGTGCCTTTGAGGAAAGAATGTGGAATCTATGTATTTATGGCCCACACACTTTTCTGATTGGCTTTGTATTTTGATTTTGTCATGTCAAATATCCGTGTTGCATCTAGTGTGGACAGACAAATTGCTTGTCACTGGAATCTTATCACATCATGTCTAGTTGGGACATGGGAGTCTGTAAATTTGAGATGGTCCTCACTGCAGAACACAAGATCCAGGGGGCGTGGTTGGATCCAGATCCAACTCCTCCCACCTTAAACATACCTAAACCTACCCGTCTCCACCCCCTGATCCCTAAACCCACCCATCTCCACCCCCTAGATGAGGATCCAACCACGCCCCCTGGATCTTGTGTTCTGCAGTGAGGGGCTACTGGTAAATTTGGGTAACCAGCACTAAGTAACCATCTGCAAAAACCCGGTCCCCATTTTGTTTTGGTGAGAATCACATTAATTTGTTGGGAACACTATCTTCGTTTGACTTGCATGATGGGGAAATCTTTAGTCTTTAACCATCTTTAACCATTGACTCATTATTTATGGTGCCTGCAGGACTAGACCGATGCCCTTGAAAACATGACAATAAGCCAATGTGAAAATAGGGATTGGGAAAAAATGAATGTCTCCACACAGGCCTGGCTTTCTACAAGGGTGTGCAAATTCAATTATTTACTTGTACATGTATCCTGCCTGTGGGCTGACCGCACAATCTAAATGGTAATAGCAGCACATTTTATTTTATTTCATTCTATTTCAACCAACGTTCTATAACAAAATTTAATTTGTTAGTCATGAGGTGGCTCTAGCACAGCCACAGCTTCATTATCACAGAACTAGAACAGTTAACTTGATGATTATATTTAATCCTCAACAGACCCAATGATCATCAAATATGCAGTATCAGTCCATTGAAAGCCATAATGGGAAACATAGGGGCCTTCATTAAAGACAGATGGAGTTATAGCATGTAAACTGATGAGGAGTTATAACACAAGAGGAGGTGATGTTTCCTGAACATTACTAGGAGTCAACTATTTTTAATGTCATCCTTTGAATTTTTGGATAAATCTCACAATGAAACACTTGAGTGATATTTCATCCCTAAATCCACCCAAATAAATGAATCAACTGTGTGTGTGAATTAATTAATGAATGAAAAAAACTATATTTTGCTTTAAAATGCCTATGTTTATAATCAATATTTTTTATATTTTTTTTATATTAAGAAAAAAAAATGTTTAGTCAAAAAAGCCCAAATGTGTCTTAATGGTCAACATAAGCCGTCTATATATATCACAATGACTAGTTTACATGGACATCAGTGATCTAATTATTTACCTTATTCTGAATAAGACAATGTTATGATTAAGGTGTTTACATGAGTTGCTTTTAGAATATTCCTTTCATGTTCCCGTTTTACCTGTTATAGTACATAGATCGATTATAATGGCACACGGACGTCACCACGCCACTCCATCCGACATTCAACCCAGAAATTCACGTATATAATTCGTCTTCGTTATGATGCCATATACAGTTTTGGGTGTTTCATTTTTAATTTTACGAAAGCTTCAAGTGCAGTTAATTATTTGTCATACTATATGTGCAAACAGATGAAGGTGTTGTTAAAGCCATGCTCTTTTGTTTGCCGTCAAACGGTTGACCACTGCTGTGTGTGTATCCTGTCGCAAAATGCAGCGAAAAGTCTTACACGACGGTAATAATGTGATTAAGGTGTGTACATGTCTATTCTGCATTTCAATAATGCGACTAAAATAGGAATACTCCACATGTCTTAATTCAATTTCTGTTTACTTCGAATATGACTTTAGCCGGATTAAGGTAATCAAAAAATCTCTGCTTACATGGTAGATTCTTAATCAGAGTATTGTCTTAATCGTGTTAAAATCGGAATATTGTTGTCCATGTAAACGTACTCAATGATTTGATTGCATTTTGAATTTTAATAATTTCAGATGACATTTTCAACATAGCACTCAAAACACATCCAGAACAGAGCTGCCAATGTAATTCGATGTCTTGTAAATACTTTTTTTTCCTTTCATTTTAACAGGTAACTTGGCTGGAAATGCAAATAATATGTGACAAAATTGTTTCAAATCTAAACCTTTCATTTGCACCTGTCTTGAAATTGTTTTGGTCACCCCTTCTAAAAAAATGAGCTGAACCATTACAAACAGAACCAGGAATAAATCTAGCGTTAGCCTGCAATCTTCTTTATGTCAAAGTAAATTGCTTTCATTTTAGCTGGGTTTCTTTGTAGCAATGTGACAAGGCTACTGATTAAACCAATGGGGGATCAATAACGCACCGGGCACGGCTGAAAACTAGCACAGAGAAATCACCGCCCCAACTTCTTAGAGCTGCCACTGATAGAGTTCAGCTCACGATGGGCACAGCGGTGTGAGATAGGATCCTCTGTGGTGTCTTTCACCCGGCATTTTCCACTGGAGCGCAACGAAGATGTGGGCTACGCATTTGCACCTTTTGATTACCAGTTTGTTAGATCATGACTAATGAGGTCTGACAAACACAGAGTGATTGTCATTGACAGGGGCTAGTGGGGGAGATCTCACTGCCTAATATCATCAAGAAATGGAGCAAGGGAAAGGATGAGGGCTTACAACCAAGATATTTTGTCAAAAACAAGCAAAACAAGATTCAGAGGTCTTCCTGGAGTGTTTTTGAGTGTGTGGCACATATGCTGTTTTCACTGTCAGCCTGGAAACTCTTATATCAAATTGAGTAATAGCATTCAAAATGTCAGTAAATATATTTATAATGTTACAAAAAATTCTGCTCTAAATGTTGAAAACAGTTGCACTGCTTTTGATTATATTGGTAAAAATATTTTTTTATTAATATACATTTATTTTAAATAGAACTGTTTAGTAACATAAATGTATTTACTGTCATTTATGATCAATTTAATGCATGTTTTCAAAAAAATGTTTTCAAAAAAAAAAAAAACAAAACTTACTGACCCCAAACTTTTAAACAGTATTGTAGCTCATAACCAAATTCACAGTTCTAATATGATCCAGGGCATTCTCAGATAACTTTTTCTAAACAGTACCTAAACATTGTGACAACATCTGGTCTTGACATTAATAACTGAGATCACATATGTAGTCTTAATGAATAAGATATCTTTCTGTAGTCCCTGAGGCCATATTTGTTTAATACTTCAGTGGTATTATAGAATGGTTTAGGGCAATACAGCTATACAAACACCAGACGTCTTGGGTAAGGTTGCAGGCAGTACGGCTCGCTGGCTGAGATGTGAGCAATGATGGCTTTGTGTAGGTTTACGGCTAACACCACGTTCATCATCAGTGGGTGAAACAGTCTGCAACGTCTGGCGGACTAGCACACCCCGGAGTGACAGAATAGGGTGGATATCTCCACTGACGGCATCCACAGAGCCCAGTGAGACTTCAACCGTGTGAGCACTACTGTGTTGACCCTTGAAAAGAAGAGTTCCAAATAAACACTAAATCCGCCCACTGCAAAGTTTACACTCTTAGCAGTTAGCTCTATAAACATAATTTATTTTCAACCTTAGGCATACATGACTTTCTAGCGAAAGTGAATCTAGCAGCCTGTGTGAAATGCGCTAGACTGTACTACTGTCCTCACATTCTGCACCAGTACAAACACGTGCACGCGTTGCGTGTGTTTTGCTTGTTTGAGTGTTTCTGCATTATATGAGTGGCTTTGGAATATAAATCGCAGCACGTTTCAGATGAAAAAACGCGACTTCTATTTCTGAAAATAGAAGTACCAAAAATAAAAGTATCGGTATCGGGCGAGTACTGGAAAAAGTGGTATCGGTGCATCCCTAATAAAAATGTGCGCAGGGTTAAGCTATGCTGTTGTAGGCTGCCACGGTAACAGAATATGTTAAAGGAATTCCTATAAAGTACTTGTTTTGCATACCAGATTTGCCCATGTCCGGCACTGTATGCATGGCTTGCAGCGCTTAAGTTAAAATACTTAGTGTGAAATAATAAAATATTATGTTAAAATGTCTGCTTTTATCATTCTGTGGACAAAATCCTGTGAACTTTGCCACAATCGGGAGCTGTATATGCATATGTGCACTCATCTGTTTTCAATGCAGCTAACCTCACGTCGCTTCATGTCATCTCCCCACTCATTCTATTATGACAGTCTGGTCCTTTACTGCAAAAAGACAGTCATTGTGACACTGTAAAGAGATGAAACTATGGCACCATGTGATTTTTTTTTAAACCATTTTCATAGGTTTCATGTTATATTGTCGGCTCGGAAAATGTAAATGTGTATAGAAACACCAGAGACCGGAAATGTAAAGCACTGTTCCAGTGGGGCGAGACTTCCGCGTTCAGAAAAATGTGGATTAGATTGTGTTTTATTAGCGTCTACCCCAACCCTAAACAATAATGCAAAAACAGAAATTATTATCGTACAGTGTGACAAAAAATACGCTATATTGATGTGCGCATGCCCAGTAGCTGCAGCTGTATCCCTTCTAGCCTTAAAGGGTTAGTTCACCCAAAAATGAAAATTAGCCTGTGTTGTTGAGAGTCCTGATACCTTGTTTCATAGCAGAAGTAACCTGCTCTGTTGTCTGTCGGCACATTGTCAGTTTACTCTTTGCTCTGCAATGTACTTTTCACTGCGTGTAGTGTGAGAGCATGTGTAGTATGTCAGGGATAGCAGCAGTAACTAAGGGTGGGCGGGTCTTTGCGAACAGTCAATTAGGTTGCACAGGTCGTCTGTCTCCTCCAGGATGGCACATTCATATGTGCTGTCGCAAGGAGGTTTGGTGTCTCAAAAACACGGAGGAGATACCAGAAGATGGCCCGTTACACTAGGAGAACTGGACAGGGCTGTATGGAAACGCAACAACCCAGCAGAAAAGAAGCATATCTGCTCCTTTGTGTGAGGAGGAGCCCTGCAAAATGACCTCTGCATGACTGTCAGAAACAGATTCCATGAGGATGGCTTGAGGGCCCTAGGTTCTGTACTGGAACCTGTGCTCACAGCCCATCACCGTGCAGCTCGATTTGCCAGAATTGGCCGGTCCGCCATTGAAGCCCGTTCTCTTCCTGGATGAGAGCAGGTTCACACTGAGCATGTGACAAACGTGAAAGAGCCTGGAGTTGCTGTAGGGAATGTTAAGATGCCTGCAAGCAACATCATTCAGCAGAGACCGTTTTGGCAGTGGGTCAGCGATGATATGGGGAGGAATATCCTCGGAGGTTTGCACAGACCCCCACATGCTGTTAGGCCATTGTCAGATCTTAAGCTGGTGCAGTGGGCCCTGAGTTCGTCCTGGTGCAAGACAATGCCCAGCCTAATGTGGTCAGAGTGTGTAGGCTGTTTCTGGATGACGAAGGCATTAATGCCATCACGATCCCCAGATCTGAATCCAATTGAGAACCTCTGGGGCATTATGTATCAGAGCATCTGAAGCCGGCAAGTAGCACCACAGACTGTCCAGGAGCTCACTGATGCCCTGATCCAGGTCTTGCAGGAGATCCCCCAGAGGACACCATCCACCATCTCATCAGGAGCATGCCTAGATGTTGTCCGGAGAGTATACAGGCACACGGAGGCCACACACTACTGACTTACATTATGAGTTGCTATGATTTTGAATCCAGCCATCAGTGGGTTGATGATTTTGGTTTTCATTGACCACCATCACAATATTTTGTTCTCAACAAGTTACACAATGTATATAAGTGAAGATTTTCAACATGAATATTTAATTTACTGAGATTTAATGTGTGATTTAAGTGCTCCATTTTAATTTTTTGGGGAAAAAAATTCCAATGCCTACGATTTTCCCAAACTGTGGTCAGGTCCATTAATGTCCTTTCTCATAGCTATTTTTGCTATATTGATTTGCTAGATTGATAAAAAAAAATATCCACCTTTAAATATGTCCATATATATATATATATATATATATATATAATTTATTTATTATTATTATTATTTAATTGCAAAAATAATATATTGATTAAAATAAAATGTCAATATCTCCTTAAAATACCCAGCACCTTCTCAAAAAAGGGTCTGGAAGAATCTTTGTGAACATGGAGTGTGCTGGTGAGATAAGAGGTGAGGGAGGGGGAGAGGGTCTCTGGTTTGTTATCAGCCTTCAGAGCTGACAAACACCACTGGAACCAACAATTGAAATGGAAGTTTATGAGAGATGACGATTAACTGGGTAGGATATTTAACATTTCCACATTAAATTTGATCTCACTGTAGAGGCACTACATTTAAATGAAAAAAAAGAAACAAATATCCTTTTTTTGTTTGTTTTTTAAATAGGCTACTTCTTTTTCCCATATTTCCAATATTCGTGTGAATTTCACAAAACCAGTCCAGTCCAGGACCTGTCACATGTTGTTCCAAAATCAAAAGATAATAAGTATTATTTTGTTTTTTACTAATAAGCCTATTGTTAGGACCAATAAAACTGTTTTGCATTGTGACATTATTTTCATGAAAATTAAGCAGATGTCCCACTTCAAACTATCATTGCCATAATAAGATAAAACCAGTAAAACAAAGATTCAGTATTAATTTACTATATGCTAAAATTATGCCATTTACTCTTTCATTTATGCTGATTTAATTTTAACAGTGCAAATCACTGAAATCTTTTAGAAGAACAAGAAGAAGAAGAAGAAGAAAACATCAAAATGGTATGTCCAGAATTACGAGTGTAATGAGAATTTAGGGAAAACATGCCATTGTCTGACAGGAAAATAACGTGGTTGTAAATCTTAATGGCCCAAAAATATGCTTAATTCATTTCTGCAAAATATAACTTGTTTGTTTATATTTTATTTTGGCGTTACATGTGATCTGCATAAGTTTATGTTCAAGTATGGGTGAATCTCTCGAAAACGTAAGATGTTGTCAAACAGACCGCGGTTAAGGCTAGAAGGGATACATGCAGCGCTACTGGGCATGCGCACATCAATACAGCATAATTTTTGTCACACTGTACAACAATAATTACTATTTTTGCATTATGGTAAGGGGTAGGTTTAGGTTTGGGGTAGGTGTAGACGTTAATAAAACACAATCTAATAGGTAGAAAATTAAATTTATTGTTAGCTTCCGGTTTTAGCTGTATCCCTTCTAGCCACAACCACAGACCGCTCAGTAATGGCGGGTTAGAAGCGCTCCGCTCATAACTATAGTAGCCTACATTTGGACAATGTTGTATTGTAGAGCATATGAGATGAAGTAAAACTGCATGTAGCCAACTATTACAGAGGGGAACTCTCCATAATGATAAATGTGACCTTCAATGACGATTTTTTTCCCCTTTAGTTTCACTTTAGCTCTCTAACATGACATTTTCGATGGCTGAAGTACAGTGTTGACATTTACAATGATTGCGACAATTGCAGCATTTCCAGTGTAAGGATTCTGATGCATTTGCACAAACAAAAAATGTTTTTTTTTTTTAATCCTTGAGATGTGAATGGATCAAATCCAAGAAGCAAGTTTCATCATATACCTTGTGATTTTGAGTAAAGGAGAGGATATCTTTTCCATCTAGAGGTCATTTTGATTTTTTCAGCATTTTTAAATTGAAATCAAATAGCTGAAGATGCCATATGACTCACTTTGTCCAGGATGTCCAGAGAACGTCAAAGTAAACTTTCACCCAGTTGGATCTAGAGGTCATTTTGATTTTTTCAGCATTTTTAAATTGAAATCGAATAGCTGAAGATGCCATATGACTCACTTTGTCCAGGATGTCCAGAGAACGTCAAAGTAAACTTTCACCCAGTTGTAGATAAGATGATGAGCAGGGCTCCAGAACCCGAGCAGGATTGGAATGAAATGAGGCATTCAAGTGTGCTGTGCGATATCTGTGCGGATCCGGCCTGACTGACAACAGGCTCCGCTGCGTTAAGGGTCCCAGCAGTGACAGCGCCACAGAGACATCTAGAGGTGGTGCTTGGAAGTGCAGGGCTCTTGTGCAGGTGTCAGTAGCATGAGGTCACAGCATGATCTTTAAGTGTCACGATTGTGGCAGAGCACAACTGTAGTGTCACTTTGATTGCTTATTCTGCGCACCGCGTTAGCCTAATTTTCAGGGCTTTGAGAAATGTGATGCAATCAAAAGCATGCTGTACGAAACTCCAGTAACCTCAAAGCAGGTCTAGGAAATGAATGGATTTTCAGTAAGCTCTCAGAATTTAGATTCAACGCTGCGGTTTGGTAATTCTCAAGAAACAGTGCCATCTCTGCCTTAAAATGTCAGGAATTATTATTGTTTTTAAATCATTTTATGTGAACAGGTTAGCAAGAAATGTTATTTTTCCTCCTCCGGCCTAAAAAGGATATGAATCTAAACCAATAGCTGATTCAAGGGCAAATTCTTTATTCAGTTATATATATATACTCAAAACGCATCACAGTAGCAGAAGTTTATATACTTGAATATTTTGAATAGATTAGCCTATTGTGTAAATTCCAGTATATCAACCAGTATTGATGAGCTCTGTAATAAATTCGCATTGTAGTTTAAAGAATGTAAATAACCTATTTATTTTTTCAAAACATGATTTGTGCCAATGCCAATAAATTCTAATTTTGAGGGTTAAATGTTAATAACATCCTTATAACATTTTGTTTTAACAGTCAATATTCCGCTTTGTGCCAAAAACATATTTTGTAATATGTTCTTTTTTTTTCTATTATGAACCTGATAAGGCCAGTGTAAGTTTAAACTTTATGAAAGACTAATGAAGTCTGTATAGATGTACCTCTGTTTTGAACTTTCTGTAATGTCACTTACATAAGACGTCAGAAAGCTCAAAACATTATTATATAGAATGGAAATGTCACAGCATTACAGGGTTGACAAGTGCAGGGACAGAAAAACATCAAATAAAATCAGCTTTTATCTGAAAACGCAAGCATTTGAAGAGAAAAACAAAACGAAAGATGTCTTATTTCTATGAAAGCTTCACAGAACTCTTTTTCATCGATTTTCATCCTATTGTAACGGCTGTTTCTTAAGCATGAATTGTACAGCCATTTCCCATTCTCTCTCTTGACCTGATATATTAAAAGTGCAAAATGGTTTCATTTTATACTAAAAAAACATTTGCTTCTCCTTTGACCACACTGAATATGTGTTGGAGGTTGGGGTGCAGAGCTGTGGGAATGGTATTTGTTCCAGATGTATTTGTAATTATAGTTTAGAGTTCTGAAATACTAAAAGTTCATTCATGCTGTATCAGTGGCATTTGAGAGTCAGATTTCTTTCCTCTGCCATGAAATGAGTTTAGTCCCGCATGAGCAACACTGACAAAGAAATACCAGCTAATTATTTAACTGGAGGAATGTACCTTCAGGGAACGTTGGCCAGAATCTTGTCTTCTCCTCAGTAGAAAAAATGACTGTATAGCTGATAATGTTAATTGGTCAATTTTAAATGAATGGTTGCTGTTGGAATCAAACTGATGTAATTTTCCTTTCACCATTGTTGAATTTCATCTACCTTGGCAGTCTGTAATGTTATATATTCGTTCATAGTTATTTGTCAGAAGGCGGAGGCAACATGCCTCCAATATTAATTTATAAAATGAGTACCCTCTACACAATGTCAGCTGAAATAAAATGTCTTCATTGTTTATTCGCTAAACTTTATTACAGTGTTGTCCATCGAGTTTATAATATACTATTACTTTGGGGCTTCTGAGGTGGAGTTATTGGTGCCTTTGTGTTTAAGGGGTTTTAAAGGTTTTTATTTGTTTTTTTCCTGCTGCCTGAGCCACTTTACTCAGATGTGTCTGTCAGTGATTGCAACGTCAATTTAGTGTCACATCAAGTTCTTTAAATAACTTTGAAAGCATGTGATTACAAAGTGCTTACATACAAAGTGTATGTATTCACAGAAATTAAACAAAGGAATAAAAAAATAAATTTTTAATAAAAAAAATAAGATAATAAATTCCTCATGTAAAAACCCTAGTGAGCAAAAATGTTTTAAGAAACTTTTTTTTTTTAAGTGTATGAATCGATTGCTATATAACACAATTGATGTAGTAAAAACATAATAATTGTCACTGGGGTAGTAGGCCAATGATATGTAGACTTCAGGTACAAACATGTACTTTTAAAATACTAATATGTATCATTTAGGGGTACTAAGATGTACCTTTTAGCTTTTGTACCTTAGCTAGGGTTGCCAACCGTTTCATAATTGTCCCGTATTTAAGGCATCGAAGAAGCGTTCTGTATGAAAGCCATATAGAATGCAGTTTGTCCTGTATTTAAGGCATATGCCATATGACTATCCGGAACATATAACAAACTCTAAATTGAAAATTAATCATTCTTTTTGGACAAGTCATTGTTTGATTTATGAACATAGCCGTTCGAGGAAGGCTTTAAGACCAAGCGAAATCCTCTGGCAATTGTCCTCACCATCTGCATTTTGACTTCAGCAAATCAGTTTTGGCAAATGCAAACAACTTGATTATTTTTTTCTTGAGTTCAACATCCAGCCACGCAAGAAAACATGAAATCTACCTGAGGGGAAGACTTGATCAATAAGGGAAGTGGTCTTTCACTATTGGAAGTAGTTGCTAATGTTGTTAAACAGATACAAACATTTTACATTTAATTAACTTCTAGCGTATTTTTAACCTTGGACCTTAGTCTTGAAGCACAAAATGATCAATAAAGTGTCAAGCACCAAAAGTAGCCCATATTAATTCTATAGTTCCCTTTCATGGGAACTTCGAAATGCGTCCTCTAGGGGTCGCTATGGGGAACGCCTCGTCATGACCCGTGTCTGAAGCATACATTGAAAAAACACCAACTCGTTGGCCGGCGACAGCCATGACGTCACTACCGGTGCGACTATAGTATAAATAGCATTTTCACACACACACACACGCACGCACACACACACACACACACACACACACACACACACAGAGAGACAGTGACAGCTTTTTCCCTTTTTTTCTGAGATTGGTTGTCGAGGAGAGAGTTCCACTGTTTGGAACTGTAATGACTATAGGCTGATTCACCACTTTTTATCTGTGTTTTTGGTGCAACTAACAAATTACCCTTATGATCTGAGTTATCTTGATGGAGTATATTTTGTTACCATATTACAAATGTTATGTTTGGGTATTACCGCAAATAAGAATATTAAAGAGATAGTTCACACAAAAAGGAATCATTCTTTTGAACCGGTTCTTTTTAGTGAACTAGATTAACCATTTCACCAAATCTGACAGAACCATCTGAAACAGTTCACGGCTCGAGCAGCATAGATCTACAAGTTTCTGAATCAAAGCTCATTTTCAGACATCCAACAGTCGCTCCGGTTTGAAAAGAGCCAAAATATCAGTTTATATGATTCTATGATGCGTTTTTTTT